>NW_004949185.1:1542393-1558076 GCF_000317375.1 Microtus ochrogaster
AGTTTTTCAAGACAGGGTTTCTCTGTAGCTTTCAAGCCTGTCCTGGAACTAGCTCTTATAGACCAGGCTGGCCTCCAACTCACAAAGATCCACCTGCCTCTGCCTCCCGAGGGCTGGGATTAAAGGCCACAAGACACATTTTACACCCAGTTTGCCCACAGTTTTTGGTTCCAGTTTAGGGATTCTCAAAGTCCACTTTGTTCTCCTGTAGCTGCTCTATTTTCCAGGGAAAGCTCGACGTGTGTCACTCGGAGATCCTAAATCCTCTTCCCGGGGCTGTGCATCTTCTATAGGGAGGACAAGCGAGCACAGCGCTTATTAAGTCTGGAGTCTTCCGCAATGCCCGTCATTCCCTTCCCTCCGTGCAGCTGCCTAGTTTTGACTCTCTCTACCCGGGTTTAAGGGCACCTCTTGGTGGACTGGAAGACCCCAGGCAACTTGAGGTGATCCGTGTTCCGGGGACGGGGTCAGGCTGGAAGGCCGGATCGGCGCACTGCGGGCGGAGCCGCAGGCTTCCAGGGCCACCCAGTCGCGAGGCCAGTCATCCTGTGCTGCCCTGGCCCCGTGTCGCCCACGGGCGCCCGCGGAAAACCGGCGGCCGCGCAAGGGCGGCTCTACGGAGCTTCCAGACCGGCTCCGGCAGCGCGCGTAGACCGCGCCCCCGCGCCCGCGCACCCCCAAGTCCACGGACCTAGTGCGAGCCGGTAGGCAGGCTCCGCCCCCGCGCGGGCGCGCTCCCGCCGACAGCGTCCGGCAGCGCGGCGCGGCTCCGCCCCCCGGCATGGTGCGTGCGTGCGTCCGGGCCTCCGGCGGCCCCGCCCCCTGCAGCAGCGTCAGCAGGTCCCAGTGGCTTCGCTGCCGGGCCACATCGCCCGGGGCCAGCCCGGCCTGGTCCCGCAGCCCACGGGCCGCCCCGAGCTCCAGCAGCAGCTGCGCCACTTCCACGGCTCCTTCGCGCGCCGCCAGGAACAACGGCGTCTGCTCCTGCGGGGCGGGGACCGGATAGACCGGGCGCGGGGCGGTCAGGGAGTCCCCGCCCACCGGGTGCTGTCCCCTCCCACGAGACGCTCCCCCCCCCCGTGAGCTTGCGGGGTTCCCGTGCTTTCGGCTTCTGCGGGGCGTCTGCGGCAGGGGCTCACCCTGTTGTCTTGGGCATCTTTATCAGCGCCAGCCTGGAGGAGGGCGCGGGCCGCTCGGGAGTTGTTCACAGCCGCGGCCCAGTGCAGGGCGGTTTTTCCTAGGGCACCACATGGGAGCCGGTTACCCCGCAGGTGGGGGCCAGACTCCTGCGTCCCAGTTTCCCACGGGTTCTGGCCTTGGTGATGAGGGGTGGGGGACGGGACGACTACTTGGGTTTCTCAGAGAGGCGGGAAGCGTTGCCTTGGCAACCGACAGTCGGCGGCAAGCGTTGCCCTGGTGACGTCAGCGGCGCGCGGGAGGGACAATGGGTATTGTTCTGGACCGGTGGGACCGGGGTATCCCCATCCCGTTCCCGCAGATACTTCTAACATCCCAGTTTCACGGACTGAGGCAAGATATGTAGTTGACGGCGAAGGGGAAAACTCACTCTAGTCAATCCCTGCTGTGCCTGTTAGTTGAACCTCACCTCATTCCCGCTCTGCCCAACATTTCGGAAGCATACCAGCTCCAACCATACCCCTTTTATCTCTGGCTCCCACATCCGCTCGGGCTGCGATCAGTTCTTCAATCAGGTCCTCCACTGCCAACCTGGCAGCCAGCATCAGAGGTGTAGTCCCGTCCTCTGTGCGTGCATCCACGGCAGTCCGTCTGTTAGCCAATAGGAGCTGGGGAGACAGAAAGGGCCTGTGACCCCTGGGTTACCATGGACTTCTAGGCCAGGCCCCTCATGCTTTTGTTGTCTGTTTGGTTTTGAGACAAGGTCTCACTATGCAGCTCAAGCTAGCCTGGGACTCAGAGATGTGCCTGCCTCTGCCTCCCCGGTGCTGGGATTAAATGGTAGGCCCTTCAACCCTCTCCAGTCGCTACCTGTCAGATCGTGGGTCTCAGTTTCCTCCTTCTCAGACCCTAGAGAAGACCTCTCCATTTCACTTGCAAGCTTACTGCTAGTTCATGTGGGGACCCCAGTGAGGGCTGACCTGGCAGACTTCGCGAGCATCAGCAGCCACTGCAGTGTGAAGTGGGGTGCGCCCCGCCTGGTCAGGCTGGTTGGGATTGGCCCCAGCCTCAAGGAGGCGGCGGGCAGTGGTTGGTCGAGAGAATCGGGCAGCCAGGTGCAGGGGTGTCTCTCCAGTGCCCACAGTATGAGCCTGGGGGCAGGCCCCTCTATCCAGCAGTGGTTTCCAGGGTTTAGGACTTCCCAGCCACGGCCCCTGGACAATCGTGGATTCCACTGGCTCACAGAAGACTGTGGGCATCAGGGGTGCCACCCCATCTGTGGGTGAGAATGAGTACAAGGCCACATGAAAGAACACAGGAAGAACTACTTGGCCGCCAGGAGAACTGCAGCTGTTAGACAAGCTCTGCCTCTTGTTTGGGTGGGGAGGAGTTGGGAAGGGGATTTAGAAAGGGTCTCACTATGTAGCTATGACTGTCCTGGAACTCACTCTGTAGACCAAAACTGGTCTTAAACTCACAGAGATCTGCCTGCCTCTGCCTCCCCAGTGCTGGGATTAAAGGCATTCGGCAGTACATGTAGCTCTTGATTTAGCAGTTCAGCAGGAACAAGAGCAGGACGTTCTCCAAGGCTCTCAGGCCTGGACCTGAGGCGCACTTGCCTAGAGGGCTGGCTAGGTTGCTCCGCAGGGCAGCTTGCTGAGAGTTTGAGTTTATTCCTGCCATCTCCACATGGTGCTGTTCTGTCCCAGGTCCCGGCTCTGAGAGCCGCTGTTCTAAAGACTCCAGTTTGGATACTAATGGGCTTTGCCTCTAAAAGGGTCACTAGGATTTTTTTGGGTTCTAGGTTGGTTGTGTACCAGGTCCACACGTGTCCGTTTCACACTCTTGAGGAGGTGTCAGCATGGCTACCTGTGGGAGCTCTCCACAGCTGCTGTTCAGTGGCCAGAGCTGGCGCTTGGAGACCGAGGCTGTTTCTTCAGCCTTGGGGCAAGAGCAAGGGGTAGTGAAGGCCACAGAGTTGTCTCTGCACCGCCAATGCACCTCCGCGCCACTCCCACCCCAGCCTTGGCACCTCCATGCCATCCATTCCCACCCCAGCCTTGGCACCTCTACGCCACTCCCACCCCAGCCTAGGCACCTCCATGACATTCCCACCGCAGCCTTGGCACTACCATTCTGTTCCCACCCCAGCCTTGGCACCTCTACGCCATTCCCACCCCAACCTTTCATCCAGCCCACCTCCTCTCCCTCCTCTCCAGGGCCCGAGCACATGGCTACTCCGTCCTCATCCACTTCTGCCTCTGGCTTCAGCGTCCTGGAGGAGGTGAGTAGGTAGGGGTTAATTACATAGGCTAGAGCCCATCAGCATCTCCAGCATCCAGAAACCCTCCAGGTCTGCAGCAGTATTTCTGAGCACCCTTGGCATTCCCCTCCCCAGTCTCACTTGAGACCAATGCTGTCCTCGCCTAGCGGGGGCCTCCGCCGGTGGGGTGCCTGCTGTGTCCGAGGCCTTCGAATGAAGCCAGGGGGCAGCCACAGGGCCCCATGTTCCCGCCGTTGCCGCCGCCGCCGAATGAGCTGGAGGACAAGGAGAGCCCCAAGGGCCAGGAGAAGCACCCCAGCCACTGGTGAACACAGAACAGGCCAGGGAAGCTGCTCGGTAGGTGGCCCTGGTAGGAGACGGACAGTTACAAAGGGGGCGCATTCTCAGGGAGACAGGGCCAGTGGAGTAGCCTGCCTCAGTTTCCTTACCCGTCTCAGGTAACCGTGTTAACGGTAAAATGCTTAGGGAGCCAATATGTTAGGAATGCTAGCTACTGTTCTTTAATAAGCTGGAGCCCAAGGCTGGTCGTAGGACTATGCCAGAGGTTAGTAAAAGTTCTTAGGGCAATAGGGAGACCACTGAACGCATGTCCCAGGGGGAGATTCATTTCAAAGAGGAGGTGTTAGGGAGACCAAGTTTCTCAAACAACATTTTGGGTCTCACTTTTTGATCTCTACCAGAGATGGCATGCACAAAGGTCAAGGGGGGTGGTAGGGTCACCTACTGGTCCCTGCTTGAGGGTGAGCGGCCAGCAAGGGTCCAGGCAGCAGGGGCTCCAGGGCCCCCACTGCGGCCATTGCAGCAAGGAGGCGCAGCAGGAGCCCGGAGTCCCAGGGACAGCGTGATGCAGGGTGTTCCGGACCACAGCGGGACAAATCCACTCCCATCACCACCACAAACCTAGAGAAGAGGCACTTCAGGGACCCCCGTTTGGCCCCTGCTCCCCTTCTCCTACTCCATCTAAATAACTAACATTTGGCCCTCCCCTCCATCTCTGCTTACCCGGCACCAAGGGGGTCTGGCTCCTTGCCTGGAGGCTGGGTGTGAGGGGCTTGTCTTTCCCATGAAGTGGAATCCCGAGTTCCGCTCAGCTCCTCCTTGGCCCGGGTCCCCGGATAGGGGAACACCATGTTCCTGCCATCACTGTCCTTCCTCACCCAGAGCCCGACCCTCAGAGTCAGGGACAGCACTCGGGCCAGGACCAGCAGCTGCTGCTCCAGGGCTGGGGGACTCAGCACCACCAGCAGGGCCAGGGAGGGCCCCCACTCCGAGTCTCCGTCTTCTGGCCTGCAGTCGCCCCCGTCCCAGCCGCATTCAGCGCTGTTGCATCCTTTCTCACAGTGGCCATTGTGGAAGTGATCTCTGCAGTACTGGTCGTAGGCTGGGCTGCGGGTAGAGGAGAGATGGACTCAGGGCTCTTCACAGAGATTCACTGCCTCTCCGTTACCTCTGGCTCTCTAGTGACTAAGGGTGGTGGCCAAACACCATCTCCTGAAACCAACCTTTCATCCTGCCCCTCTCCCAGAAAGAGGGTCCAAGACCCTTTCTCTTGGGAGTGCTGGTTGCCAGGGGAGGTTTTCTGTGGCAGAAGGTCTGGGGAAGGGAAGCTGAGGCCTGAGACCTTAGAGTTCTCAGGGGTCCAGACAAAGGCTGTGCCCCCCACTGTCAGTCATTCCATCCCTGGGTTGGAACCCAGGGTTTTTCTTAGCACGGACTCTCCCTGGAGTCCAGTGTGGTCATCCTGTAGCTCGGGCATGTATGTCTCCCCACCGCCCATATCCCACCCCATTCCCAGGCTCCAGGCTCACGTGCAGGTTGGAGGGGTTTCACAGTCATAGCCATCAAACAGACACTCCTCAGAGTCGCACTGTGGGTGGCACCGCCCATCCCGGAAAAGAAGCCAGCACTGGGAATGGGGGGGACAGCCCTTCCAGGGGTCAGGGACCCCCAGGGAGCAGTCCCCTCCATCCCAGCCTCCTCCTGGGCCACTGCAGCCAGCATCACAAGCCCCATCACCAGCTCGGCCCTCACACCCATTCTCCCCTGGCCTTTGACACCGGGGCCCTGGAGAGTCAGGAGGGCAGGAGCATTGAAAGCCAGGATTGCCCGACCTGGGGATCTCAGAGCAGCTACCATTGTGCAGGCAGGGCGAGGGGGGCCCACAACCTTGTGGAGCTGGGGGTGTCAGGCAGTCAGGGCCCCCAAAGCCACCGAGGCAGGCACAGAGGGGTGGGGAGCCTGGCTTAGGGGAGGGCAGACATAGGCCTCCGTGGTGGCAATGATGGGTGCCGCAGGAAGGGGCTTTGTGGCTGCAGGTGGAGCCTTCAAAACCCTGTGGCAGAGAGGAGAGAACACAAAAGAACCTTGTAACAGTCAGTCTTCCTGAAGCAAGCGCCAGGGATAACCCTGCACAGAGGGCTCTAGACTGTCATATGCAAGAGGAGCCTCAGAGAGCATGAAGTCAATTTTTATTTTATTTTATTTTTTTTTGTTTTTTCAAGACAGGATTTCTCTGTGTAACAGTCCTAGCTGTCCTGGAACTAGCTCTTTTAGACCAGGCTGGCCTTGAACTCACAGAGATCTGCCTGCCTCTGCCTCCCTATTCCTGGGAATAAAGGCCTGCGCCACCACCACCCGGCTGCATCAAGTCAATTGTAATGGATGTTGCAGCTATGCCCCTGCTGACTCCACACGTAGTTGCCACATCCATGGTGGTGGGAATGGGTGAAGCGGGGCTGTGCAGCCATGCTCAGTTTCAGGGCCCAGGAAGACTAATCGGCTAGTGCAATTGACCACTTGCTGTGTCCCGGGAGAGGTCGCAAACTCTCCTCTTCCTTCCCAGGGTAAACAGGAGGAAGGCAGAAGCAGAGGAAGGGGTTTGGTTCCTGAGTGTTACGTTAGGATAATGAAGGAAGGTACAGCTTGTTGTCACAAGGGAGGCTTCAGCCAGTTCCTGCCCTCACTCGCACCTGTCCCCACACAGAGTTTAAAGCCATTCTAGGAAAGGCTGGTTTTGTTTCATTTTGTTCTTTAGAGATAGTCCTGTGTAGCCCGGATCGACCTCCACTGCACCACAGCCAAGAATGGCCTTGAACTCTTAACCTCTGAGTCCTCTCTCCAGCCCCGACCTTGAACTCTCGAGCCTCCCGCCTCACCTCCCAAGTGCAGGGAGGATAAATTGCACCACCGCTGCCCTCTGATGTTGCCTTTCCCCTGTTTCTGAGAACCGCGGTGAACTTGGGCCCTCTCCAGTTATCCTGTCTCCGGGGTTCCCCTGCTCACCGCCCTAGGGTTCTGGCTCTGGCATTCTTACCTTAGAGAGAAACGGGGGTTGCAGCACTTACCTTGGGGCAGTGGCAGGTGAAGCCAGGGGGTGGTCCTGTTGTGACCTCACAGGACCCTCCATTGGAGCAGGGCTGGCTCTGGCAGGGGTCTGTCTCCACCTCACACCTCTGGCCTGTGGTGGGGGCAAGATTGGAGATCACACCTGGCTTCAGTCACTGCCTCTGTCTTGACTTACTCCTGACAGTCGGTTCAGCGCACACTACGTGGGCAAGAGGATGCTGGGGCATCTTCTCTGGGGAAGGCAGAGGGCGAGGGACTGTCTGGGTGTTCCCGGTCTTAGCTGTGCCCCAGAGACCCCAGGCCTCACCTGTGTGTCCAGGCAGACACTGGCAATAGAAGGCGTTGGCTAGAGAGTGGCAGACTGCAGTGCCCGTGGGGTGGCAGGGTTGGTCGAGACACTCGTCCACATCCCCCTCACAGCGCAGCCCCACAAATCCTGGAGGGCAGGCACAGTGGAAGCCTCCAGGCCTGGGGGTGCAGGTTCCGTGGTTGTGGCAGGGCTGAGACTGACAAGCGTCCTGTTCTTTGGAGCAGTTCTGTCCTTCGTAGCCGGGAGCACACTGGAGACACGGAGATGAGGCACTGGATGAGCTGAGCTCAAGGCAGTCCGCCGGCCTCCCCATCAACGGTCACACCCCTCATCCCTCACAGCCTGCCTTAAACATGACATGCTACTCTTCCGTGACAGAGCTTAGCCCTCGGTCCCAAACAAGTGACACTGGGCACTGCCTCATTCTTTTCCCTACCAACTCACGCCCCAGCCGCTCTCATTGATTTGTTAAACGTCCCCTGAATACCTGCTTGTGACATGTGTATGTGTGTGTACATGCATGTGTACACGTGTGTAGGCCAGGGGGCTTTTCAGAGTTGGTCCTCAGGCTTTTCCATCTTTTGTTTGAGACAGGGCCTCTCATTGGCTGGGAGCTTTGTCAGTCAGGCCAGGCTAGCTGGCCCGCTAACTCCCCAGGGTCTGCCTGACTCTGCCTCCATCTCACCGGGATTACAGTCATGTGTTGCTGAGCCCAGCTTTGTACTCGGGTTTTGGGGATCTGAACTCAGATCTTCAGGCTTTTGAGGCGAGTGCTTTCCTGGCTGAGCCACCTCCCCCGCCAGGCAGTGTCTTCTGTAGCACAGAAGAAGGGGAGGGTAGCGCTCATCCTGGTTCAGTGAGGTTTGGCCGACAGAGAGCTAGTGCTGATTGTGTAATCGGTATCACAGGGTTCTCTTAGCAGCTCTAAAGAAACGTCACACTTAATCCTCACTCCGCAGATAACGAAACAGTTGGCCAAAAGGTGAAGATACTTTCGAAAGCCACGCGGCCTCGTCAGGGACGAGGATCAAAGCAAGACTGGCACTGCCCAGAGCCACACTGCGGTTTTTCCTTTGTGAGGGCAAAGTTACAAGTTCTGTGCCAGATGGCATGCCAGAAGGAAGCTTCGGAGAGGAGAAAATGGACAGAGACTCCAGAGGCTGTGGGAATGCGTGGAGGGGAATAGTGAGTGCTCTTCTCTTCATTTTTGAGACAGGGTCATCCCTAGCCCCACCCTGCTTCTCTTTGTCCGAACATGTTGGTAAGGGTTAGATATGGCGATGCCGGGAGACATAAATAAGAGGGAAAAGTGTTTGCCTTGTGTGGTGGTTTGAATAAAAATGCCCCCCCCCAAGCCGGTAGGGGGTGACCACATTGAAGCAGAAGTGGCTTTGCTGGAGGAAGTGCGTCACTAGGGGGTGGGCTTGGAGGTGTCAGAAACTCAGGCTAGGCCTAGTGGCTCCCTGTCTCTTCCTGCTGCCTGCTGATCAAGATGTAGGACTCTCAGCTGCGAGACTGGTGGTGGTGGCGCACGCCTTTAATCCCAGCACTCGGGAGGCAGAGGCAGGCGGATCTCTATGAGTTCAAGGCCAGCCTGGTCTACAGGAGCTAGTTCCAGGACAGGCTCCAAAGCTACAGAGAAACCTTGTCTTGAAAAACAAAAAACAAACAAAAAACCTCTCAGCACCAAGTCTTCCTGCCTGTTGCCATGCTCCATGCCATGATAATGAACTAAACTTCTGAACTAGAAGCCAGCCACGATTAAATGGTTTTCTTTTAAGAGTTGCATGGCGGATCTCCTGTTCGAGGCCAGCCTGGTCTATAAGAGCTAGTTCCAGGACAGGCTCTAAAGCTACAGAAAAACCCTGTCTCAAAAAACAAACAAACAAAAAAAAAACCAAAAAACAAAACAAAACAAAACCAAAAAAAAAAACAAACCCAAAAACAAAAACAAAAGTTGCCTGGTCCTGGACCTGGTGACTCTCCACAGCCTCTAGCCCCCCAAGAAAGTCCTTTTTCCAAGGTCATGCCCTTTCCCTCAGGGGCTGAAGAAAGTTCCTGCCTGCTAAAACGGGCAGGGCAGGTGGTCACTCTCCTTACCTCTGACTAGAACTTGTGGCCCTTCAGTAGACTCTGGTGTCTGTTGTCAGGGTCAGCGCTCCCGCTGTCCCTACTCCTAAGCCCGCCCCTCTCAAAGGCCCCCTTCTCCAGTTCCCATTAACCCTCACTTCTTCCTTCCCGGGAGACAACCTCTGCAGCTTGGAATGAATGAGGTGGTTATTTCGGTTTCTTTATTGTGCCCATTGTCATTCCCGTAGAAACAGAAACCCTAAGAATACACATGATCCCGGGTTTGATCCCCATAGCTATAAAATAGGGTGTATACCCGCCATCCCAGCACCAGGAGAGTTAAAGGTTGTCCAACCAAAGCAACACAGTGAGTTCAAGGCCAGAAGTGGGGTGGGTGGATAGTAGGGGTGAGGAGCTGGAGAGGTGGCTGAGCAGTTAAGAACACAAAGGCAAGCAGGGCAGTGGTGGCGCATGCCTTTAATCCCAGCATTCGGGAGGCAGAGGCAGGCGGATCTCTGTGAGTTCGAGGCCAGCCTGGTCTACAAGAGCTAGTTCCAGGACAGGAACCAAAAAAGCCACAGCTACGGAGAATCCCTGTCTCGAAAAATCCACAAAAAAAAAAAATAGAACACAAAGGCAAATAACACAAACAAAACAAAGTCATTTCTTTGCTGGGCACAGGTCTACAGACTAGTAGTAGCCAGTTCTGGGCCAGCCAGGGCTACACAGTGAATCCCTGTCTTAAAGAAAAAATAAAATAAAAAATAAAAAAAAATCTGTTTAGAGGCAGGAGAGGTTCAATGATTAAGAGCACTTGTTGCTCTTCCAGAGGCCTGGGTTCAATTCCCAGCTCCCGCATGGCGTTTCACAACTGTCAGCAGCTCCAGTTCCAGGGGATCTGAATCTTCTGGCCTCTAGAGGTGCTGGGCATGCATGTGCATGTGGTGCACGCACATACATACAGGCAAAGCACTCACACACACAATTTAAAAACGTTGTGTTTCTGAGCACAGGGTTTGGACTGGTTGCTCTTTAGTCCCAGTGTTTCCTCTCCTGGGTAGTGGCCTGGACCAATGAGGAGAAGCCCTCCTCCAACTCTGAGAAACATGGGACATTGTGTGTGTGGTGGGGAAAGGGCCCCCAGGCCACCCTGCAGTGGAAGAGGAAGAGGCAGGGAAAGGCTGCTCTGGGCATAGCAGCAGCAGAGCGTGGGGTTCAAAGGCAGGAACCCTTGGGTGTGTGAGAAGCAGCTGGAGTGGTGAGCAGTGCATGGCCGTGTGTGTGTGTGTGTGTGTGTGTGTGTGTGTGTGTGTGTGTGTGGTGGGGTAGGGGACAGGACACGGACATGACAAGGACGACGAGCCGGGACAAGAACAGGTGTGGCCTGAGGACAGTGGGAAGACAGTCCTGCGGGGCTTTGGGAGAAGCTGTCCCTGGAGGTGTTAATAAGGGAGGGACAGGCCAGCTTCTGTTTTAGTAGATCCCCTTGGCGGTGGGAGGAAGACTAAACCAGCAGAAGAACAAATGTGGAGGCCAGGGTTGTAGGAGTTTGAAGGTAGAATTCTAAATAGATAGATGATAGATGGATAGATGGATAGATGGATAGATGGATAGATAGATAGATAGATAGATAGATAGATAGATAGATAGATAGATAGATAGATGATAGATAGATGGATAGATGGATAGATGGATAGATGGATAGATAGATAGATAGATAGATAGATAGATAGATAGATAGATAGATAGATAGATAGATAGATAAAAGAAGGGAAAAGAGGTAGCGGTGGAATGGCTGACCTGGTGGGGGTTGGGTGCGTGGGTCAAAGAGGGGACTGGGTGAACTCGGTTCTCACCCACTCGACCACGCTGTCGTGTTTTACCCTCTAGACCGCTTACCTGGCAGACATAGCCGTTGGGCTGGGCCACGCAGGTGGCCCCGTGCTGGCACGGCTTGGACTCACAGGGGTTTACTCTGTCCTGGCACGACCTGCCCTGGAATCCAGGAAGGCAGTGGCAGAAGTAGGAGGAGCCGCTGTCGATACAGACGCCTCCATTCTGGCACAGGTCAGAGACCTCCACGCCTTGGGGAGACAGACGGGAGAGATGTCGGTGCTGTTGGGTTATGTCGGTTCATCCCAGGGTGTTCTAGCCTCTAGCCGTGGTGGTACTGTGTGGCTCCGGTGAGACAAGCTGCTAGTGGCTGTGTTAAACTGTGGCCCCCCTGGGCTGTTGGTAATGACTGTAGTCACAGAGCAGACCCGTGTGAGGGTGCGCTGTGTGCTGAACTGTGGGATAAATCTCTCTAGTTTCTCTTGGTTGTTTTGGCTGTGACATAGCTCTGTGATTGCCCTGGGGGTTGGGACAGGGGAGCACTGTGCTCCCTGGTTGGTCCAGGGGCTGGTACCTTGGCTCACCGCAGCTTTCTGGCAGGACACAGGGAGATCACAGTGTGGTCCTGCCCATCCCTGGAGGCACAGGCACTGGAAGGAGGGGCCGCTCTGGAGGCATCGGGCAGTGTGTGGGCAGGGCTTCTGGGCACACCAGTCAACCAGAGTCTGGGGGTTGGAAGAGACTATGAGACAGGAAGGCCTGCACTTCTGAGACCCAGAGAGGAGCCTCTGCCATCTGTGGCTCCCTCAAGGCCTCTCATTTCTAAGAAGACTTGCTTACAAATCGGTTGAGCCGATACCCTCTCCAGTACAGTCTCCAGCATCTGAAATCCGTCCAGCTTACCCCAACACTCAGACTTTCTTGGGGTGTTGGGTGGGAGTGGGGGATAAGGTCTCATCTACTCCAAGATGGCCTCAAACTTGTCATGTAGCTGAGGCTGGTCTTGAACTCCTGATTCTTCTGCCTCTGCCTCCCAAGTGTTGGGATGACAGGTGTGCACCACCCTGCCCGGCTTTCCTGCCTTCACCTCATACCCAAGTGAGAAGCTAATCCCTAGGCTTCCTCACATCCCTTTGTGTGGACATCTGTCCCAGGTTCCCTGTTACCCCTTAGTCCCCAAGACCCCGCTAGCTGGAGCTCTCCAGCCTCTCCCACTTGGCACATCTGGCTGATTGCACCTCACCTGGCAGCTGCTTCCTGTATAGCCAGGGTTGCAGAGGCAGCGGGCACCCTGAGGTGTGTCTTGGCAGGTCGCCTTGTTCTTGCAGGGGCTGGAGAAGACAGAGATGGTGCGGTAGGAAGGTCTGGGAGATGGAGATCGTGTAATGTGGGGTAACAAGTTGGGTTGTGGGGAAATGTAGGTCAGCTCCTTGGAGGAGGGGCATCCAGAGGATGGGGAGCCGTGACAGCCTAGAGCTCAAGGAGAGGAGAAGAAATGGGGGGCTGAGGGTTCCTCCGCTCCTCCTGGGGGCCTCACACTGCTCACCTGTCTGCACAGCTGGGCTTGATCTTCCCCTCACAGCGGAGCCCCTGGAAGCCCCTGGCACAGAGGCAGAGGAAAGCACCAGGCTTGTTCACACAGGTACCCCCGTTGAGGCACGAGGCTGGAGAGAGGAGTCTGTGAGGGGTTGGGTTCCAGGCCTATAAGCTGGCCCGTGACCTTGGTCACACAACACAGAGGTGGTCTGCCGCTCACCAGTACAGCTTAGGGATGTCCAGTTAGTTATTTAAAACCAGAGGGTCCTGGGGACCAGGCTTCAGGCTTGGTGGCTAGGGCCTTGACCCTCTGAGCCATTTCTCAGCTGGACATGTAACCAGGGGTGGACTCCCGATCCTCCTCTCCCAGCCCCCACAGCTGGGGTTACAAGTGAGCAGGCTTCATGGATGCTAGGCGTGCTCTCTACCGTCTGAACTGTATCCCCAGTCTCCAGTTAAAATATCTTTTCTTTCTTTTTTTTTTTTTTGGTTTTCTGAGACAGGGTTTCTCTGTAACTTTGGAGCCTGTCCTGTGCCATCACCACACACACACACAAACACACACACACATATATTTTTTTGGGGGGGCCCCAGTTAAAATTTCAAAGCAATGTCTCACACACACACACACACACACACACACACACACACACACACACACACGTGACCTGCCTGGTCCCTGTACCTAGCTGTGGTTCAGAACCCAGGACAGAACTCACCAGACACACAGTGGTCGATAAGGGTTTGGCAGTGGGAGCCTGTGTGACTCGGAGGACAGGTGCAGAAATAGCCCTCAGGGCTGGTGTTGCAGGAGCCACCGTTGAGACAGGGCCCTGAATGACAAGCTGTCACCTCCTCATTACAGGACAGCCCTGAGGGAAGGACAGGCAACTCTGAGACTCTTGCTTTCTGCTTTTCATCGCCTTTCTCACCGTGCCCTAAAATCCCCTGTCCCACCGACCTCTCCTTCTACCCAGGAGTCACCTGTGGTGACCCCGCAGCCCACACTCCCTTCTCCTCCAGAGGGCCCAGCCACAGCCTTGGTTTGTGAGCCTAGGCTGGAGTGTATACGGTATAGGGAGAGACTCACCTGTGTATCCCGTGGGGCAGGTACAGTTGTAGCCAGAGGGCTGGGGGTGGCAGGTTCCCCCATGGGCACAGGGGGTGGAGATGCAACCCCCAAGCTCTGTCTCGCATTCTGGTCCAGTCCAGCCCGCATCACACACACACGAGGATCTGATCATAAAGAAAAGGAGACGGTCCATCTCTTTCCCTCCTGCCTTGTTGACTGGACCCTGAGACCATCTCCTTTTTGGCTCCGACTCTGTTTGCCTTCTGTTCCTGTTCTAAGGACCTAGTTTACCTATTGTTTCTATGTGTATGGGAGTTTGTCTGCAGTAGGTCTGGGCACTGCTTGTGTGCCTGGTGCCTGTGGAGGCCAGAGAGGCCAGAAGAGGATGCTGGATTCTCTGAACTGGAGGTGTTTTGGCTGTGAGCCACCATATAGATTCTGGGCATCAAACCCCTGTCCTCTGCAGGAGTGGCCAGTGCTCATAACCTCTGAGCCATTTCTACAAGCCCCACTCCTTTTTTTTTTAGCTTAAAACAAGGGGGGGCAGTGCTGGTGCACCCCTTTAATCCCAGCACTCGGGAGGCAGAGGCAGGCGGATCTCTGTGAGTCTGAGGCCAGCCTGGTCTACAAGAGCTAGTGCCAGAGCAGGCTCCAAAGCTACAGAGAAACCCTGTCTCAAAAAACAAACAAAAAAGGGGAGGGACCTATCAAGTCCCTCATTCTCTCTCTCCTTCTTTTCCTTTCTTTTCCCTCAACCCTATCCTGTTCTCTCCAGGGTCTCCTGTGGCTCAGGTCAGCCACAAAACCTACTATCTAGCTGCCTGCGGCCTTGGCTGCCTGATCCATTTGCCTTTACTTGGATTACCGTCCTGTGATAACACTCCTGGCTTGTTCTGTGTCGGGAAGTGACCACGCAGAGATGCCCAGTAGCTGTTTAGGTAACAGGGACAAGCAGCCCTGGTAGTTATTCTCTTCCCCGCTCTGCCCTCTAGCCGTCTTCGGCCACCTTCACGCTGCTCATACGGTCCCCTCCATAGGTGCTCCTCATCAGCTGTGCCTCCCTTGTGCCTCCCTTCCGTTTCCCCAAGGATGCTGCCATCTCCCTCCTGTTCCCCCACTGGTCACATCCCACCCACTTGCACCCCGCCCCCTGCTGTCTTCTGTCCTAGCTGAGGCTGATGGGAAGGAGGGCATGGTGGTAGGCTCTTACCTCTGGCAATGGCCATGGTGGCAGGTGCAGTTGTCCTTGGCAGGGACACAGCCAGGACTTCCATCAGGGCAGAGGCAGTGCGCTCTGTCTTCCTGGTCTTGGCATTGCTGCCCAGGTTGGCACAGGTTGGGGGTGCACAAGAGAACATCACAAAGCTGGCCTGTGAGTGTGGGCGGGAGAGGAGTCTGAGAGGAAAGAAAGCCCCTGTTCGTCCTGAGGGTCAAAGGTCACTCCTCATGCTCCTGTCCTTTCTGGGTCTCTGCTGTCCTTGCCCTGGTCCTTCCCCAGCTCTGGGTCTCCTGCAGCTCAGAGCCACTATCTCGCCCGTTCAGTGAGCTGCTCTGCCCTCAGGGTCACTTCGTCTAGGGAGCCTTTCCATTTTCAGTCCATGGTAACACACGGGGCCTCATAACTGAATGTAGGAGTTGCAAGAATTTTGAAAACGGTAAAATTTTTCTAACATACAATGACTAAAAATTCAAAATTTAAGAGCAGCGTGAGTCTGAGATGCCTGACTGTGCAGCCGCATGCAGCCTTGGTTCGGAATGCACAGAACACCCCACTTTCTACTCCGGGTGTCGCTGCTCTACAGTGACAGACAGCTGCAAGGCTGCCCTGACACCTGGCTCAGATGCGAGATTATTGCATGTTGTAAACTGCGGTGTTTTTACTGTCCGCACGGAGTTTCCCATCCTTTAGTTTCTTATGTCGGTTTAATGGCTGAAGACAAAGACGGTATTTTCCTGTTGTCAGTCTTCAGAGTGGAGCATCCAGTTCGGTTAGCTCCTGGTTGTCTTGTCTTCGACAAGCAACCAAATCCACCTCAGTCTGCACATTTTTTCTTTGTCTTTAACAAATGGTAAAATTATATGTATATCATAATTTT
>NW_004949185.1:1558539-1559347 GCF_000317375.1 Microtus ochrogaster
CCGACACTCAGCTGTGGTCAGCAGGAAGATGCTCACCCTACATTGGGTAAAGCCACCTGACAACCACAGCTGTGCCAGTCTTGCGTCTGGGTCTGGTGCTGTGACATTTAGTTAATTAATTAAGATGTGTGTGTGTCTGTGTAATGTGTGTGGTGTGTGTATGGTGTGTGTGTGTACGATGTGTCTGTGTGTATGGTGTGTGTGTACGGTGTGTCTGTGTGTGTATGGTGTGTGTATATGTGTATGGTGTGTGTGTATGGTGTATGTGTGTGGTGTGTGTGTGTATGGTGTGTATGGGGTGTGTGTGTATGATATGTGTGTGTGTGTGGTGTGTGTGTACGGTGTGTCTGTGTGTGTATGGTGTGTGTGTATGGTGTGTCTGTGTGTGTATGGTGTATGTGTGTGGTGTGTGTGTGTATGGTGTGTATGGGGTGTGTGTGTATGATATGTGTGTGTGTATGGTGTGTGTCTGTGTGTGTGTTGGTGTATGTATGTGTGTGTGTATGGTGTGTATTGTGTGTGGTGTTGGCAGGCATGTGGTACATGGCCAGATGATAACTTGGCCGGCTGTTGTCTCCGTCCACCTTCATGTGGACTCTGAGTTTTAAACCCAGGTTGTCAGGTTTACAGTTACTCGCACTTAGCCTCTTATTTAACGTACCGTTTCCTGCGGTGCTGGGGATTGGAGCACGGACCATGCATACTTGGCAAGGTCTC
Organism: Microtus ochrogaster; assembly: GCF_000317375.1. Lineage (NCBI taxonomy): Eukaryota > Metazoa > Chordata > Mammalia > Rodentia > Cricetidae > Microtus > Microtus ochrogaster. Next base: position 1,559,257 of record NW_004949185.1, read on the forward strand.
TGCTACTGAACCATACTTGCAGCTCATTGTAAGTGCTTTTTGCCCTGACTAGTTTAAGGGCTGCTATTCTCATCCTGTTTTCACATCTGGA
>NW_004949185.1:1560098-1561953 GCF_000317375.1 Microtus ochrogaster
TTTCCGTTGTCTCCTGACCTGTGAAGCCAGGGTGGCAGAGGCAGAAGAAGGCTCCTGGGAGAGTGATGCAGCTGGCTCCCGTGGGGCAGGGGTCAGTCAGACACTTGTCCACCTCAGTCTCACAGTGTGGTCCTTCAAAGCCTGTGTCATAGGCGAGGGTCAGAGACTGCACAGATGGCCCTCTTTCCCAGGGTCTGAGCCTCAGTTTACCTGGGAGACACTCGCAGTGGAAAGCTCCAGGCTGGTCTCGGCAGTGCCCCCCATTGGCACAGGGGGCGCTGCTGCACTCATCCATGTCTTCCTCACACCTGGCACCAGTGAATCCTGGCAGGGGAGGGGGTGGGAACAGAGGGTGCTCACGGTCACACAGGGAGGCACAGCGTGAACAAAAGTGAGTCTTCCGAGGAGACTCAGGGTGCTAGCAGGGCAACAGAAGCGATACAGATAGGGTGGAGCTCAGCCCCCGCTGGCTATGATGCCGCTGGGCTGTGGGCAAGCTACCCAGCTTCCCTCAGGCTCTCATTTCTCCCTGTGATAGAGCTAGGGAATAGTAATGGCGCCTGGGCTGCGGGGTGGCTCAGAGGTAGAGGGCTTACCTTAGGCACTCATGCCCTGCCTCCGTCCCCAGCACGGATAAAGAAAGAAGCTGTCTCGTGTTAGCATGGGGAGGAGACATTCTCTGTGTCTGTGGAGGCCCAGCCAAAGCCAGCCCGAGGTGCAGAGGGGTACACAGAGGGAAGGAGAGTGACTTGTCAGGGCAGGGGTGAGGGTGGGGAGTGAGCAAGGGAGGATTTAGGGCTGTGATGGAAGAGTCTGGGGAGCTGAAAAGGAGAAGGAGGAGCCTTCAAAGAGATGCTGGCCTCTGGAGGTTCCCTGGACCGGACTCTTCACCTACCAGGGAGGCAGATGCACAGGAAGCCATTGAGCAGGTCGTGACAGCCAGCTTGGTTCAGGCAAGGGTTAGAGGTACACTCATTGGTCTCCACCTCACAGAGTCTCCCTTCCAAGCCTGAGGACACAGACGTGGTGAGAAGGGGGCTCAGCCAGGCTCAGCCAGCGGCAGCCGGGCTTTCTGCCTGGGCTACCTGGGCTCTGCAGCAGCTCTGCCTTGGACTTGCAGAATACCACTGTCCTCCAGGGCTGTCCCCAGTGCTGTCCCCAGTGCTGAACCCAGTGCTGTCTCCAGTGCTATCCCCAGGTCTGTCCCCAGTGCCGTCCCCCAGTGCTGTCCCCAATGCTGTCCCCAGTGCTGCCCCGAGGCTTAGCTGCTCTGGGGGTGTGACTGCTTCCCTCAGGTCTGAAGGCTCTGGGAGCAGGGTATCTGCAGAGGGCTCAGGGGAACTGCTGTCTGAAGCGCTTTCTGTGTACCTAGAGGGTGGGGCTCTCCTGGTGGACTGCCCAGCCTGAGATTCTCAAAGTACAGCGGAAAAGTGGGCATCTCTCTAGAGGATGATTTAGCCCTTGTGTACTAGCTAGGCCTCTGTGCCAGGGGAGCAGGGATCCTGGCAGGGGTGTGGTGATGGTGGTGGTGATGGTTGTGATTGTAGCGGTGGTCATTGTGGTAGTGCTGGTGATGATTGAGGTGGTTGTGGTGCTGTTGGTGATGTTGGTATTGATGGTCATGATAGGGGTTGCGGTGCTGTTGGTTGTTGCGGGAGGTGTGGTATCTCAGCGGCTATAGGCTAGAGGAGCCGAAGGACCTCCCGCAACAGTTGGTGATGATGGTATTGATGGTCATGATGGTGGTTGAGGTGGTGTTGGTGATGATGGTATTGATGGTCATGACGGTGGTTGTGGTGCTGTTGGTGATGATGGTATTGATGGTCATGACGGTGGTTGTGGTGCTGTTAGTGAT
>NW_004949185.1:1562053-1567145 GCF_000317375.1 Microtus ochrogaster
GGTGGTTGTGGTGGTGGTAGCTGTGGTAGTGACGGTGATGGTGGTGTTATTGCTGGTCTCAAGGTGATGGTGGTGGAGGAGGAGGATCTGAATAAAGACATTACAGTGGCAGAGTTGCCCTGTTTTTCACTTTTAAGTTCACCCTCATCTCAACGGTCTCATGGTCAGCCTTCTGACCTCCATGCCCCCTCCTCTTTCCTGGGGAGTCTGTCGTGACCCCTCTTGCTACCTGTAACTTGTCCCTTGGAAGCAGTTTTTCTGCTTCTCTGTGCATGGTCTGTGTGTGGCCTGAGCCATGATGCTCGGGGACTGCTCGGCTTCCAGTAGGGGGTGGGGTGGTTGAAGCCCAGGGTTTGAATCTTGGCTCTGCTCCCCACTGACAGTGTGACCTTAGAGAGGTCTCACTCCACCTCTTGGTGTCCAGCTTTTTAATTTATGAGCTGGGGATGCAATGAGCATTTTTTTTCCTCCTCCTTGCGCGGAGGCACAAGTGTGGGCAGCCGTGCACATTCCTTTCCTATCGCACCGGCTCCAGCACTCCACCCGTGTGGAATGCCAAGGGTTCACGCTCCCTCTCTGAGGGAGAGTGTGTAATTAAGGGGGGGGGGTTCTGGGCTGGTCTGACAGGCAAATGCGCTGTCATTCTGTCCTCTCTGGCCAGGCCGCTATGTACAGCGGACCAGGATACACGCTCCTTGATGATCATGAAACCGGTGGCACACCCTACCCCTGAATTACGCAGCGCACAGTCTCATTACAGGACAGCCCGCCCTTCTCCTAGGGGCCTTGGGTTCCCTAGTTTTAACTGGGACATGGGGAGAAAAAGAAGCATGCTGGGGAAACTGCCGCCAGTCACTCGGGCTAGGCGATCCCCCACCGGTCCTAAGTTACTTCTCCGTCTCTCCCACCCACGGCCCCACCCAGCTGTACCTGGTGGGCAGATGCAGTGGAAGGTGGCAAGTAGGTCTAGGCAGGTGCTGCCTGGGTGGCAGGGCTGGGACAGGCACTCGTTGTGATCGGCCTCACAGCGGGAGCCCGTGTAACCAGGTGGGCAGAGGCAGTTGAAGGAGCCAGGGGTGTTGAGACAGGAGCCGCCATGTTCACAGGGACTGGGTCCTTGATGGGCTGAGAGGAGAGGAGAGCTGAGATCCACGGAGGCCAGGGGTGGAAGGACAAGAAGGCCAAGGAGCCAGGGGAGCTGTGGGGACTGATGCGGAAGGGGGCTGTGTGTTTATAATGGAGCAGGCAGGGACAACCTGTGGGGTCCGGAGGGTTGAGCACTGGGCTAAGAGCTGAACTCAGTCAAGATTCCTCCAAAGTAAATAAGCCTTTTGTGCTTTTGCTGTATATATCTATATCAATCAATCAATCAACCTATCTATCTATCTATCTATTTATATTTTCCATTTGTGTGTGTGTGTGTGTGGTATGAATTTGTGTGACAACGTGTTTGTACATATGTGGGCACGCAGTGTGGGTGAGCCCCAATGTGTGAATGTGAGGGTACAGGCTGGGAATCCTCAGCTGCTCCCCACCCCTGCTCACTGAAGCAGGACGTTGTAGGTGTGGCTAATCTATCCAGTCAGCTTGTTCTGGGGGAGTCCCTGTCTTTGCCTTCGGAGGCTGGAATTACAGATGGGCCCTCATGCCCATCTGGTGTTTGCTGCCTGTGTGGGTTCTGGGGATCTGAATTCCAGTCCTCAGGCTTGTGTGGCAAGTCCCTTAACCACGGACACCTCACCAGCCCTGCCTGTTGTTCTTCTGAGATAGTCTCATGCACCCCAGGATGCCCTGAAACTCAGTGTATAGTTGAGGCTCCTCCTGCTTCAGCGCCCTGGATTCTGGGGTTACAGACACGTGGGATTACGTCGCACTAAGTCATGCCTGGTTTAGTTTTTCAACTTGATAAACCGTCTGCTGTGTCCTCTGTTGAGCACAGAGGCCTGGCCTCAGAGGGGCTCTGCGGGGGAACCCTCACCCATTTGACACTCATCCAGGTCCTGGTGGCAGGTGGGTCCCGAGTAGCCAGGCTGGCATAAGCAGAGGAGAGAGCCTGTCAGAGGGTTGGTGCTGCACTGGGCATTGCCATGGCATGGTTGGCTCAAACACCTGTCTTCCTGGTGGCACAGGAGGCCTGTGGGAGACCGAGGGGCAAGGCTCTTGCAGGCTGCTTGGGACTCCGTGTTGCCCTCCAGGAACTTTCTCCCCTTCCATGTCCCCACCCCCGCATCCTCTGCCTGCACCTGTGCGTCCAGGTGGGCAGACGCAGGAAAAGGAGCCCACGCGGTCAATGCAGGTGGATCCCAGGGCACAGGTGGCAAGTGCACAGTCATCCAAGTTCTCGTCACAGCCTGGGCCACCCCAGCCACTCACACACACGCAGTGGAAGCCCCCAGCTGAGTTCTGGCAGGTGCCACCGTTTCTGCAGCGAGGGGGACCCTGGGCTTCACATTCATCTACGTCTTCAGAGCAGTCCCAGCCTGCAGGGGACGGGAGAGGGGACGGGGGGGGGGCTGGCACTGGGAGCCTCGCGAGGATGGAGGGAGGGGGCGCTGCCGCCACCCCGCACTTGCTCTGAACGACTCACCCTTCCAGGTCTCTGGGCAGAGGCAGGTGTAGGTGCCCAGCCCATCCAGGCAGGTGGCCCCGTTCTGGCATTGGTGCCTGACACAGTCATCTGGATTCATCTCGCAGTCCAGGCCCGTGAAACCTGACAGGATCATGGAATCAGCCATGGATCCCCCCCCCCCGGGGGAGAGGACCCTCCCTGCTCAGGGAAAGGGGTACAGGAGAGCCGCAGGGAGGCTCTACCTGGGGGACAGAGGCAGAGATGGAAGGTGGCGCCTCCCTCTGGCACCAGCTGGCAGGTGCCCCCATTGAGACAGCTTCCAGGAGAGCAGGGTCCCTTCTTGAGCTGGCACTGCGGCCCCTCCTGCCCCACGGGGCAGAGACACTGGAAGGAGCCCAAGGTGTTATGGCAGGAAGTTCCCTTAGGGCAGGGTCCTGGCTCCAGGAAGCACTCGTTGACGTCACGTTCGCAGGTGTGACCCTCGAAGCCAGGCGGACAGCGACACTGGATCTCGGGGTATGTGGCCAGGCACACGCCTCCATTGGCACAGGGCTTGGCTGAGCAAAAGTCTCGGAGCTGGCACTGCTCACCTGCAGCAGGGCACAGGGGCTGTTTCGGGCGCAGCTGGGTGTAGTTTATGCAGCTAAGCTTGCTAGGTGGTCCGTGTGCGTGCGCTACACGCTCTGCCCTCTTTTCCCGTCTCTCTCCCGTTACTCTCTTGCTCTCTTCCCCGTGGTGCTCCGTGCCCTGCCTCAGTTTTGCTGTACGTCACAAGGGTTGTGATCACACGGTTCATATCTTATACTTTGGAAAGCACACATAGTTAACAGTGGAGTTTTACAAATCAGCGTACCCTGGAAAACTTGGGTTCCCTGCAGTGACCTTCTTGGGGGGGTAAAAAGCCTCGGAGTCACCCTGCTGGGTCACTTTGCCTCTCCGAGTGAATTTCTTGTTATTTAGTTTTTGGTTTTCTTTACGGCAAGGACTCACATCACCATGAATCTGAAGATGACTTTGAACTTCTCTTCCTCCTTTTTTGACAAAGGGTCTCTCTAAACTGTCTTGGCTGTCCTAGAACTTGCTGTGTCCTGGAACCAGGTTGGCCTCGAACTCAGAGATCCTTCTGCCTCTGCCTTCTGAGTGCTGGGATTAAAGGCGTGCCAGAGTGTCTGCTCTGATTTTGAACTTCTGAGAGCTGGGATTAAGGGTGTGCCAGCGTGTCTGATCTCTAGAGAATCTGAACTTCTGATTCTCTATTTCCTGAGTACAGGCGTGTGTGCTGCCACAGTTGAAGCATGCACTGTTGCAGCAAACACAGCGATCCATGCACGCCAGGCAAGCTGTTTACAACTGAACTGTTATCTCCAGCTCTATTTTCTGTTCTTTTGTTCCTCTCTTTCCGCTGTGTGGTGTGGATCCCAGGGACTGAACCCAGCCTGGCAGCACTGGCAGCAGGTGCTACCCACTGAACCATGGCCCAACTGTCCCTACCCAGTTTCTCCCCCTCCCCCCCTTTTTTCCATTTTACGTATTTTTGTGTGTGTGTGTACGGGTGTTTTGTTTGTATGTCTGTGCACCACGTGTGCGCCTGATACCCGTAGAGGCCAGAAGGAGATGTGTGGCGAGATGGTTTCTAGGTTGGGTCAAGCGGGGTGGGAAGACCTATTCTAAAAGTGGGCAGCACCGTTCCCTGGACTGGGGTCCTGGACTGCATAAGAAGAAAACAAGCCGCGCATCAGCGTTCATCTCCACGCTGACTGCTTTTGTCTACCGACATCACCTGAGAAGAAAGCCTCTGCTGAGGAACTGCCTGGATCGGGTTGGCCTGTGGGCATGTCTGCCATTGATGTAGGCGGGCTCAGCCCACTGTGGGCAGCGCCATTCCCTAGGTGAGGACCTGAGCTATAAGACAGGAGGGAGCTAGGATGCCGGCAAGGATGCTGTGTGACTGACAGCTCTGGGTTCTGCCTTGACTTCCCCATAAGGGCTGTCACGTGGAAACGTCGGCCACACAAACCCTTTCCTCCCTGTGCTGCTCTTTGCCAGGTGTTCATCAGGGCAACAGACATGAAACAAGGGCACCCCGCTTCCTGTCTGTTCCCGCCACGTGGCTCCCCCACCATGATGCGGAACCGGCGGGCTGAACTGAAACAAACCCTTCGGAAGCTTTTGTCTGGTGTTTGTCGCGGCATCCGGAAGACTGACTGACGCACCCCTCCTTAGGTGCTGGCCTAAACACCCCTGGGTGCTTACCTGTCCACCCGGGCTCGCAGGAACACCGTGGGCGGCCCGAGGCCTGGACGTAGCAGTGGCCCCCGTTGAAACAGAAAGAAGGTGGACAGAGGTCTTCCAGATGGACTTGGCATCGCTCTCCGGTGAAGCCGGAGGGGCAGGTGCAGGAGAAGCTGGGGGCCGGTGGAGAAGCAGGGCTAGGGGAGCTTGGGGGCGTGGGAAGAAGAGCTTGGCAGCTGCCTCCATTCTTGCAGAGTTGGGTATCCCTGCAGGGGTCAGGGAACTGGCAAG
>NW_004949185.1:1567280-1572034 GCF_000317375.1 Microtus ochrogaster
TCCTCCTCCTCCTCCTCCTCCTCCTCCTCTCCGGCTCCCACTCCCATGAACCACACTCACTGGCAGGTTCCTTGTCCCTGAGGTAGCCTCAGGCAGGTGCCTCCGTTGGCGCAGGGTTCTGGGGAACCTCCACACAGAAGCTCTGGGGAGGATACAAGAGGAGGAGAGGCGGCCCTAGGACCTGTGATGGCCCTTCCCCCTCCGGGTGCTCCTTAAAGGCCAGTGACCAGCAGCCCCCACCTGGCCCAGGTGCGCGCACGGTGCGCGGTGCTCTCTGCCATCCTCTCCATCACACCACACCCCAGTCCCAGGCTCCACATGGTCCCTGTCCCAGCTCTTCCATTCACGACTCTGTTATTACTCCAGCCCCCTTCCTGTTTATTCTCCATCCCCCGGAAGCCGGACAACTGGGATTAGGAGGGAGCCAAGGCGTTTCTGGGAGGTGAATGGCTGAGGCACCTAAGGGATTTCCTTCAGGAAAGGCCAGCAGTGAGCCACTGCGGGTGGGGACAGCTGGACAGAAAGGGGCCTTGTGGTTCCTTCTATGTCTCCATGTCCTGCTTCTTGCTCCTCTATTCCCTGTAGCAGGCGGTCAGCTTTTTCTCCTGTCTGTCCCACACCAAGAACCCTTTTCTCTGGGGGTGGGCACCCTCCTTTCCACTCCACAGCAGCACCAACCCTGGCACCAGGCCAAAAGCCTGGGTCTCAGCAGCCCCTGGGGCAGTCAGCGCTCCCTTCAGGCTGCTCCTACAGAATTTCCCCCCTCCAGTGTTCTTTCACAGCCCGGGCCTTGGCCCTCTTCCCTGACCTCACTAAGCATCTCTCCACCCCTTCACCTCTGGCCTTGCCTCACCTCTGGTCAGGATGACTGAGAAACTGGGCAGCAACAGCAGCAAGAGCAGCAGCAGGGACCGGGACTGCATTCCAGGCGCCTGCCCCTGGTCCGGATCTCTCCCTCTTCAGGCAAAGACCCTCAGAGCCCTTGTGGTCAAGCAAGGCCACCTCTTCGGGCTCCACCGCTCCTCCTTCCTTCTGGGCCTGCTGCACGCCTCAGTCTGAGCTGTTTCCTGAGTCACACAATGTCCTGGACACCCTACTGATGGGGGGGGGTTGGTGTATGAGGGAACACTAAGGGAGGGTGAGGGAGGGGCCTCTGTCCGCTGACAGGCCCTGAGAAGAGGACAGTGCGGCTGGTGGGCAGGTGAGAGGAGGGGGGACTGGTTTGCTCCTAGGGCCCAGGGCAGGGCACATGGAGGAGTCCCTGTCTTCTTCATTGTCTCTGTGGTTTCTCTTTTACAGGACTGGGAGTGGCGGGTGGCTGCCTCCATGTCCCAGGAGGGGCAGGATGTGGAGACAGAGGTGTTGGGAGCATCCACTTCTCACAGATTCAGAAGCCAGGCACTTTGGCAGAGGGAACCCAAGGATCGTGTAGGTCTTTCCTCTGCCCTTTGTGGAGGATATTCTTTGTAAAAAGGTGTTTTGAGACAGGATCTCACTGTGTATGTGGTCCCGGCTGGCCTGGAACTTGTGGGACTCCTTCTGCATCTGCCTCCTGGGTGCTGGGGTAAAAGGCACGTGACTCCATGCCTGGTGTCTTTCCGGGGAATGGACACGATGCTGGGCCCGCCCCCCAGTGGAGCTGGAACCCAGGCCTCCCATGTTCCACACAGATGCTCCATCTGTGAGTCACTCGCGTAGCCTGCCCGGCTGCTTTTAGTACGGGGGGGGGGGCTTTCTTCAGAGAAGAATGTAAAACATCGCCATTACCAATAACCAAAGGACACTATATTTCATATACCTCCGCCTTCCTCCCTGACAGCGGCTGCTGGGGTAGTCAGGATGTTAGTCAAGATGTACAATTTAAGTTAAACAACAACACAACAGAGAATTTGTTGCCCTGAAAAGCTCATTCTGCCTCCTTTTATTTTTATAAAAAAAGCAAAAAACCAAAAAAAAAAAAAAAAAAAACCTTTGGATAAGGTCTCAATCTGCATTAGTCCAGGCTGGCCTGGAACTTGCCATGTAGTGGAGGCTAGCCTCAAACTTCCAAGTCTTCCAGTCTCTCAAACGCTGGGATTGTAGCATGCCCTGCAATGCCTGGCGTCATCCCTTCCTGAGGACGCAGTACAGTTTCGGAACCAGTCACGGGCGGATTCCTCTAGTAACACTGGGAACCCAGCCCAGTGTGGTGGAGTGTCTGCAGGTGCCGGTCACGCAGCTTTGAGGAATCCTGGATGCTGCCTGCAATACTGACTAACTCCTTCCTGGGAACACCGTGCCAGTGTGCCGCCCCCACCTCTGCCAGGGTAGCTCGGGCTGGCCTTGAACTCGCTACGCAGGCGAGGATGACCTTGAACTCCTGACCCTCTTGGTTCTGTCTCCTAATTGCTAGGATCACAGGTGTGCACTTCAGCCCCCGTTTACACTGGAGGAGATCAGACCCTGAGTTTGTGCACGCTGGCCCAGCTCACTGCCTGAGCTTTGTGCATGCTGGCCCAGCTCACTGTCCATGGGGTCAAGAGGAGATCAGACCCTGAGCTTTGTGCACGCTGGGCCAGCTCACTGTCCACCGGGTCACATCCATAGCCTTGTATTGACATTTTAGCTAGTTATTTGGTTTTGTAGATTGTTCTAAACTTTGATTATGTCTGCTGTTTAAAGGTGTTTGGGGAGTGCTCAGTACTGAGCTTAGGGTCTCATATGTGGTAAGCGTGTGCCCCACGACTGAGCTCCCCTGCACCCCCAGTGCCCATCATCAGTCTTTTTTTTTTGTTTTGTGTTTTGTTTTTCAAGACAGGGTTTCTCTACAGCTTTGGAGCCTGTCCTGGAACTAGCTCTTGTAGACCAGGCTGGCCTCGAACTCACAGAGATCTGCCTGCCTCTGCCTCTCGAGTGCTGGGATTAAAGGCTTGCACCACCTCTGCCCAGCCTCCATCATCAGTCTTAAATGATTGCCCAGGGTTCGGCCGTAGGAGCCCTAGGTTACTTCAATGATTGTTCCCTTGAGACACGAGACACATCAAGCAGGGTCTCAGCTTTTAAGAACATGACGATAAACTATTGTGCAGTAAATGTTGTAGAGTTCACACGTGTGTGTGTCTGGCTGCTTTCTTAGGCTAACTGCTAGGATTAAAACTCCTGAGTCTGCAAGTGACCATGGAATCAAACTGTGGTCATTGAAACCTGGCTGTTGCCTCCAGCATCCTGTGCAGGACTCTGTACCAGTCAGCAGCGTCTCTGTGTCTGCTCCCCCAGCCCTTGATATTCCACAGCCTTACAATTCCATTTGTGCTAAGCGTGGGGGCAAGAGAATTGGAGTTCAAGGCCAGCCTGGGAAGACTCCACTTCAAAACAGACAGCTCTTTATTTCAAACACCAGACAATCCCCACCACATTTTATTATGAGCATTAGCATTTTTTTCACACGTGTGATTACGTTCACGTTTCTTTTGTGCGTTTCCTGTCAGTGTTTTCAGCCCATTGTCCCATGGATGTGTCATTTTCCCATAACCGTCCCCACTTGAGGAGGCCGCTGAGATCTGGGAAATCTGAGGTCTGAAATCGGTGTGCAGAGTCCCGGCATCCTCGGCTGGTTTGCTGATGGGGGCGCCTGATGTTGGTGACCCACAAAGGGAAAGGAGGAAGGGGCACCTGGTTCCTGGCGGGACCGCAGAGGCCTTGCTGCCAGTTTCGCGTAGCTCAGGATGGAGCCTGGGGCACCCGGCTGGAGCTTGTGAGAAAGGAGAAACGGTCTTGGAGACAGGGAAGTGGTGAGATGAGGGGAACCAAGAACGTTGGGGGAGGGCAGCGTGGGCGGCTGCTCTGGGAACCTTCTCTTTATCCGGCTGGCTGGGGTCTAGGCACTGCTCAGGGTACCTGTGCTGCTCCTGGGTCCCCGACAACCTCTTACTTCTAGGACCTTACCCTTCTGTTTCCCAGTGGCTCCCCAGGTGCGGACGCAGATGCCCGGAACATCATCGTCATTGTAGGGAGGCTACCATTCGAGGGTACAGTGGTGTGAAGCCACCCCCTCCTTACGCCATCGTACAATTGACTTTTCTTACATTGTATATCCCTGGAGAAGGATAAATGTCAGTCATTCACGCTTCAGTTATAGGAACTTTCCACATTAAGACCAGCGTTTTTGTGGGCGTTTCCTGCCGCGAGCCTGGCTCCTTCTCTAGAAGGCCCTTTGCTGCCACCGTGTTTGGAAACCAGAAGCTCTCTCCGGTGCTTCCCATCCCTAGTTTGCTTGTTTTTCATATTATGATTATTTTTAACCACCTAACTCCCAGGTTATACACTTTATTTTATCCTCCTTGTGATCCGGTTGATAGTTCTACAATCTGCAGCGTCTCTAAAGGTGAGGGTTTGAATGACGGAAAAATAGAATTGTAAAACCTGCTCAGGCTGGAGAGAGGGCTCAGCGCAGCACTGACTGCCTTTAATCCCATCACTCAGGAGGCAGAGTCAGGAGGATCTCTAGGAGTCTGAGGCCAGCCTGGTCTACAGGGAGAGTTCCAGGACAGCCAAGGCTACACAGAGGGACCTTGTCTCAAAACAAACAAACAAACAAACCCCCAAAAAACCCACAAACCAACCAACTAAACAAACAAAAAGAAAAGCAAAAAAAAACTCTCTCCCTGCTCTTCTCCTTCTCCCCTTTCCCTTCCATAATCCACTAAATAAGTATCCAACCTCAAAAAAACAACAACAACAAAATTAGACAAGAAAGAAAGAAAGAAAGAAAGAAA
>NW_004949185.1:1572900-1577847 GCF_000317375.1 Microtus ochrogaster
CGAAAAACCAAAAAAAAAAAAAAAAAAAGATTTACTTCCTGTTTTTATGTGTGTATGGGCTTGTGTCTGTGTGTAAGCATGTGCACATGTGTGTAAGTGGGTGCCTGGGGTGTTCAGAAAAGGGTGTTGGGTCCCCTAGGGCTGGACAGTTATACGCAGTTGTGAGTGGCTGGGCATGGGTTCGAATTCCAGTCCTCATTATTGAACAGCAAGCCCTCTTAACCACTGAGTCATCTCTCTAATCTTTTTTTGACAGGGTTGCCTGTAACCCAGGCTAGCCTCAAATTCCCTCCACGTCGAAGCATGGCCTTGAACTCACGACCCTCCTGATTCTGATTTGGTCTTTCTTTGCAAGCCTAACCCTCCACTTTGGGCCTCTTGAGATGGAGGGTCCTTCCCAGCAAAGCGAGTTTGGTAGGGCTCCCTGACCACCCCAATGCTCCATCCTGCATCCCAGGAATTCTACTGAAGTATTTTCAATGCATCAAACATTATCGGGGCTCTTCAGAAAAGTCCATTCGGTTTTTCCGGAAGCAAAACAGGAAGTGGCACCAAACAAAAGCTGGCATTTCCGTACCTTTCCCCCAGGACCCGGTGCTGCCTCAGCTCCCCCTGCTGCCCAGGGAGTTTCTGTCCAGGACGGAAATCTTTCCTGGTCAGGATGACTGTGACGGGTGCTGGCAGACTGAGGAACCTAAGTTTTGAATTTTAATTTGTCTGAGATGGGGTCTCTTGTATCTCATCTCAAACTTGCAAAATACCCGAGGATGACCTGGAATGAATCCTCCTGCCTCTGCCTCTCAGTTCCTGAGACTCCAGGTCTACACAAGGTTCCTGGGTTGTTAGGTGCTGGGGAATCAAGCCTAAGGCTTTGTGTCCACAAGGCGAGCCCTCTAACTCAGCGGCATTTCCAGGCCACACTTACTTAATTCATCAGGTTTTTTGTTTGTTTGTTTGTTTGTTTTTTGTTTTTGTTTTGAGACAGGGTCTCTCTGTGTAAACTTCCCTGACTATTGTGGAACTCAGTCTGTGGACCAGGCTGACCTTGAACTCATAGATCCACCTGCCTCTGCCGCCTGAGTGCTGGGACTAATGGCGTGCACCACCACAGCCCAGCCACATTAATTGTTTTAGAGTTTAATTTTATGTGTATGGTGTTTGCAGGATGTATGCCTGTGAACTGCATGAATGCCTAGCACCCGAAGAGGCCAGAGGAACTGGAGCTGCAGATGGTCGTGAGTCACCACGTGTGTGCTGGGAAGTGCATTGAGGTCTTCGGGAAGAGCGGCTGACACCCTGAGGCATCTTTCCAACCCCCTTTAATTTCCTTTTGAGACAGGATCTCACGTGGCTCAGGCTGGCCTTGAACTCACCGTCTAGCCTAAGTGGTGACGTATTTCAGATGCTCTGTTTCCTTCTTCCCGAGTCCCCATATCACAGGTGTGCAATGCCATCCCTGGTTTATGCTGTGCTAAGGTTTGAACCTACGACCTTGTGCTTGTGAGGCAAGCCCTCTACCTCAGCGTTCCTTGGTTTGTTTCAGTGCTGGGAATATAGAATCCAGGGTACTTACTACCTATAGTGACCTAGCTGCTCTACCCCTGAGTTAGATCCCCTCCTCCATTTCCTCTAATTTAAATGGATTTAAGGAGAATCATCCAGCCAGAGGTGGCTGCTGTATGAACAGCTCAATGCCATCTCTTCCCTTGGGACAAAGGTGGCTTGTGGTGGCCTGTCCTGTTACACATGGAGTCTAAGCTATGCCTCTCTTCCTGGGCTGTTGCAGGCTTGTGCATCTGAAGAGACTGGATTAAGGGGCTGGGGAGAAGGCTCAGTAGTTAAGAGCACTGACTGCTCTTGCAGAGGGTACATGTTTAGTTCCCAGCACCTACATGGCAGCTCTCAACCATCTGCAACTCCAGTTCCAGAGGATGTGATGCCCTCTGCCGGCAACTATGGGCACTGCATGCAAACGGTGCATGGACATAGAGTACTCATACATACACATGAGAACTAAACATGCATCGTTGGGTGCTGCAGACCCGCAGACCCTGAACTTCCTATGACCCTTTGCCTGCCAGACTGAACAACTTGTTTTCCTGTGCTTGCAGCTGCTCTGAGCACGAGACCCTCATTAGTTCCTGATAACAAGGAAGTGGTTGTACCCGCCCAGCAGGTCCAGTTATTCCAGGGTCCCGAAGAGGCGCTATCTGAAAAAGACACGGGCGGGAGAGGGAAAGTAGACCAAGCAAGCCAAACAGGATTCAGTTCTCAATTTGTCAAGGTCTCCGTTTATTGAAGCAAGCTTTAGTCTTAAATACTCCTCAGTGAGGAACTTGGGCAGGGGGAACTGGGGAAGGGGGAAGGGATTCGGCAGCTCTGAAGCTAAGTGGGGCAGTTGCAAGGTCAGTGGCTATAACACCTGATGTTAGTGATAAGCAGCAAGCCTTGAAGACACTCTGTGGTGCTTTCCAGAGCTGGAGTCTCCAAGGTTAGCACATAATGTTTTGGTTAACTTTAAGTTTTCTGTCTCAGAGTTTTTACTTCAAGGCCCTTTGAGAAAGGAGAAGCCTGAAATGGCTCCTGACAAGTGGTTACTGGTGGGCCTGCAGCTGAAAAGTCCTGAGAGCTAGGGCGTGGCCATTGGTCAGGGAAGGCACTATATAAGCTGCCCTAGAACACAATAAAGTTGGCATTCTTGTTTCAAGAGTGACCCATGTCTTTGTGTGTTTTTCAATCCCCAGATCCTTGCCCGATCGTGGGTCCAGGTGATGCAGGCACCACAGGTGGAGGCCCCTCTGGGATTGGGAACTAGGGACATTCTGAGGGATGCCCTCCGGAAGGCTGGCCAGCAGGAAAGTAACAAAGAGAAGGTGGGGGTGAATTGTAAGGATGGGGGCGGATTCTTCCAAGTCTGCTTTCATAAAGTAACTGTAGGTACTACAGAAAAAACAGGGTACTGGGATTAAACAAAGTCTTTAAAGAGACAGTGAACTTGCAGAAAAAGCAATAGGAATAAAGAAAAAGCCACTTAAAAATGGAATACACACAGAGAGACATTTTATTGAATGGGCTGCTAAGATAAACCAGCATAAAGGTATCTTGACTAAGGTTTGAGTCTATGTATATGTTATGGACCAATACCACCCCCCCCCGAAATATCACTGCGAATGCCCCCAAAATTACTTCACCCAATAAAAATCAGGAAGCAGTTTGGAGAGAACTATAGCCACATTCCCTATTTGATTGTTTCAGTTACCACATCTCCCTTACAGAGGCTGGTTGAAGAGTCTATGCTTACTGAAGGTTGTGGGGTCGGGTAGCAGCTTGGGGAAGCCGCTGGGATGCTGGAGGATGTCCAGGATGGAGAGCCCTGACATCATGCAGGGGAGAACCAGGGAGCTGGGGAGCCTAATTTAGAAAAGGCAAGGAATGGGGGAGTCTGGGATGGCTGGGATCTCAGATAGTAGTGATTTCAAGTCATCTCTCGGGACTGGGTCTATTCTCTTGCCCTGCCCCAGGAGAAAGAATCCCTGTTACAGAGCAACTGCCCCTCTGGCCAATGAGAGGGGAGCAAAAGAATTGCTGAGACCAGAGCCAAAATAAGAGTTTTCATGTAGCTGTCTGTATGTCAGGCCCTTTTCCTTCTAACCACACCTTGAATGATTCTGCCCTTAGCTGCTCTCACGTTTCATGTCATTTAAGCAGCTGTTGGACAAACGAGACCACTACCGCTGTGGTCCAGGTTCCAGGCTTGCCGGGTACCTATCCCAGTGAATCAGCTGAGACTTCGGGATCACCGTGGCTGTAGTGGCCGCTATTGTCACTGTTAATTGCCATCAGCCAGACGGCTGCTGTGGCCTCCGCCAGCCACGGCACTGTGATTGTCATCAGCCAGACAGCCGCTGCCGCCAGCACAGACCCAAAATTTCCCTAATGAGCATGCTCGCCAGGGCATTTTCCAACTTAACCTGCAGACCACCCTTTTACAAGAGCAGTTAGATTTCTTGTGGGATTTGCACATGGTCGGCTGCTCCCCTTCCTTCCATCATATTTGTGCCATGCCCTGGCCAGTCCAGCCACTTCCAGAGAACCCCTGTAGCCCGGGGTGGGGGGCTGGGGGGGTGGGTTTCTGTTGCTCTGCCTCTACTACAGGCGTCAGGAGCAGCAGTGATGTACTATCGCTACTATGCTTGCCCAAGAGTGTGGACTTCCTCATGCTATATAGAAAAGAGGGAGCTGTTGGGGACCACAGACCCCCGGACTCCGAACTTTCTGGGGCCCTTTGCCTGCTGGAGTGAACAGCTTGTTTTCCTGTGCTTGCAGCTGCTCTGAGCACGAGACCCTCAGGAGTTCCTGATAATAAGGAAATGGTTTCTGGTGGGCCTGCAGCTGAAAAATCCTGGGAGCTAGGGCGTGGCCACTGGTCAGAGAGAGCACTGTATAAGCTGCCCAGGAACACAATACAACTGGCATTCTTGTTTCAAGGGTGACCCACGTCTCTGTGTGTTTTTCACTCCCCAGACCCTTGCTGGTCGCGGTTCCAGGTGGTGCAGGCGTCACAATACATCTCTGGAAAAGAGGAAGAGCGAGAAAAGCAGAACAAGGTGCACTGCTGGCCCTTGCCTCTAGCAGTGGTAGAATTAGGTGCACACCAAAGAATTGTTTTTAGCCTGGCAGTGGTGGCACACGCCTTTAATCCCAGCACTCCGGAGGCAGAGGCAGGCGGATCTCTGTGAGTTCGAGAAGTTGGGCGCCAATTGAAGGCGTAAGTCACTAACAATGTCACACCAGTTTGGAATTATGATTAACAGGGTGATATTTATTTAAAAGAGAAAAAACTTACAGATCTCCGTCCCAGACAACAGCCCTCTGCCCAACCAGGAAGGGAGCCGGCGGAGCAGGAAGTGAAGAGAGAGAGGAGAGGGAAGTGGCCGCTTTTTTAAA
>NW_004949185.1:1579105-1582709 GCF_000317375.1 Microtus ochrogaster
TCCCCCAACTCTCAATCGTATACTAATTATAATCAACCCCTAAATGATGTCCCTAAACCCAAGGGCAAACTTTACTGGGAGAGGGGACGTCGTCCTCTAGAATTACTTCCAGCTGTCACGGGGCGACGTTCTTTCTGGGGGATCCTGTGAAAGCTAGTTCCAGGACAGGCTCCAAAGCTACAGAGAAACCCTGCCTTGAAAAACCAAAAAAAAAAAAAAAGAATTGTTTTTAAAAAAATAACATAGCATCAGCAATTGATTTGGAGGAAACACATCTATTTTATATACTTCTATTCTCTGTCATGTAGACGTCTTGGGGGTGAAATGGGCCGTAAGTGGGTTCTTCTCTCAGCCACACCCTCAGTGGCCTCACGGTTAGGGAAAAAGACAAGGGGCTGGCGTAAAGCAGAGTCGTGCAGGAGTCCAGCACACAGTGAGTCCTCAAGCCCTTGGAATGGCTGGGATTTGCCCTTTTCATTAACAGAAGTGAGACCTATTCCCTTCCCAAGCTCCCAAGTGACCCTTTCCTCCTCGGAGAGCCTTTATGTGGCCTGTCTCTCCACAGTCTGCTCCCTTATAGGGGACCCATCTGCATCTCACAACGCCCAGAGCCTGCCCTGGCCTCACCGTGGCTGAGAAGCGGCCCCCAGGGGACAGTGGCTCTGGAGCTGACCTCATGGTGCTGGTCCCTCACGACAGGAAGAATTGCAGAATGGTGGATGCATGAGAACTCTGCCTTTCCCCGCCTCAGTCCTGAGAGACTCAGCTGACCAGAGAAGCAAAAGCCAATGTTTCTCAAGTGACCCAGATCCCTAAGAAATGCAGATTTGGGAAGTTCAAAGCCGCCAGGGCAGGTTACTCTTTGTCCTAACCGTCACCGACCGGGAAGCCCAGTCTGCCTTACGTGGCAGGGGCTAAGAGAGGCTCTCCTTGTAGCCACACCTCAGAACGCCTCTCAGAGGCCCAAGGTCATTCCTTTGACGTGTGGTCATCCCAAAGAACAGCCTCCATGTCCTGTTCTCTTGGGAGAACAGGATGCTAAGGTCAGCCAATACTTCTGCCCCGCAACCCTTTCTGCCCCTCACTCAGAGCCCTCCTGAACCAATATGAGTTAGTTGTTTTCTTGTTCTAAGCAAACACCCGAGAAAGGCAGCTTTAGGAAGAAGGGCTTTATATTTCAGCTCAAGGTCTGAGGGAATGAAGGCTGCGAAGAGGAGGAGGCAGCAGGAGCATAAGCTGCTGGCTCATCCTACCCACAGTCGGGAAGCAAGATGGGGGCTGGGGCGCAGCTGGCTTCTTCCTGTTTTACTCAGCTCTTGACCCCGGCCGTGGGAGGGGGGACCACATCAGGTGACTCTTCCCTTGTACACACCCTTGGAAACCCTCTCCCGGGGGGTGTGTCTCCTGGGACTTTTGCCCTCCAGACAAGTTGACTAGGGACGATCACACCCTGCTTGCTGGTCTCCTCTGCACACAAAGGAACCCAGCGCAGCTTGGGTTCAGCAGTTACTGAAGACAGCTGACTTCCATCACATCAGCTAAAATCGAATGTGACAACATGGGTCTCTTCTGGAAAGCTGGTCCTAGGAGGAGGGGGTGGTCAAGGGAAATACCCTGTTCCCCAGGGCTGGGATCCTGGCGGGATGGAGTGTGCCCTTAGCAGATTGTGCCCATGCCCCAAGTCAGTGAGCAAGTCAGCCCCTCTGATTGTCATGCAATTTGGCTTTGGGCAGCCTGGGAGGTGGACAGAAGGTGGATGGAGACAGCCTGGGTTAGGGGATGTGTGTTTGGTGAAGGGTTGGAGAGATGGATGAGCCAGTCCCTGGGGTACTGTCCTATGAGACCCCGGCTGGTAGGTTTTTGGGGTTACCACTTTCCCAGAAATATTTGTCACACCCAAGAATAGACTTAGACAGTCTTTATTGGACACACAAGGTTTAATAAAGACTAAGTTTGAAATGTTCTGCTTTTTTTTTTTTAAATGTTCTGTTTTAAATTTAGAAATACTCACACGGATAGGCAAAAGTTGAAGCTATTCATATGAGTTATTTATTTTTTATGGAGGGAAAATAATTGCACTGCCACCTAATATGAGGAAGAAATTAAAATATAGGACACATTTGTAAGTGTAAAAAATTCATAAGCAGCCGGGCGGTGGTGGCGCACGCCTTTAATCCCAGCACTGGGGAGGCAGAGGTAGGCGGATCTCTGTGAATTTGAGACCAGCCTGGTCTACAGAGCTAGTTCCAGGACAGGCTCCAAAGCCGCAGAGAAACCCTGTCTCGAAAAACAAAAAACAACAACAACAAAATTCATAAGCATATATGAATTCGTCAGCATAATTAATGGACAAATCAAACAAACAAACAAACAAGAAACCACTTGGTCCTCAGTAAATGTCTTCAGGCTTCATCCCCAGGGACCCAAAGGGCTGACTTCTCTGCTTTTCTTGACTGTTTTTCTATCACTCTGTTGAGCCTTTGCAAACACTTGCTGAGTGTAGGGAGCGGTGGAACCAGCGATCTCTCTCGGCCTCTGGAGGAAGCAAGTCCTCGGCAGTCAAAGCCACCACTCAGGGCGACTGAGTGGGTTTGGTCAGGAGGCTGGGGGTTAAGACAGGAAGGGAGGAAGTGGGAGGTAACAGAGCCGAGGTGTGACACGGGGGGGGGGGATAGCAGGTGGGGGGCCAGTCCAGGACCTGCTGTGGCTGAGGAAGTGGACTCAGGGAGGGCTGGGAGAGGCCATGCCCATGGTGTGTGGCGTGGGTGGATCCAGGCTGCAGTGTGCCGCGAAGACGGCAGCCCTAGGCGACTGTCCTGCAGCTGACCAGCTGACTGGGCTGTCTCTTCACGGTCTACTCTCCTAGGCACGTCTCTAGTCTGTGGCTGGTGCCGACGGTGAGGCTCGGAGGGCCTCGGTGGTCTCCCATCGCCTTGGGTCAGCCTGCCCTCTTTAGGCAGGAGGAGAATCTGTCTGCTAGAAAGAATCTCTGGTCACAACGTCACGTCCTCCAACTTTCCCAAGCACGGTGGGAGAGACAGTTTTAACAGTTCCAAATGGACTTCTTGGATCCGTGACCTGGTCACACCACTGCCGTTCCTCTGCAAAGTGTGTAACGGGGAAATCCATGGGCACCTACAAGCCCTGCTGGGAAGTGGCCGCTCTGTCACATTATGACCACACGGGGGCAGCAGAGGCCGAGGAAATGCAATTGGGATTTCCTGAGTGACCCATGAAAAGCAAACCTATATGCAGATTTATTTTTACTTTACTTATGTGTACGTGTGTATATCTTTGTGAGCCTATGCCTCATGTGTGCAGTGTCGAGCTGAGGCCCCGAGAGCATCGGATCACTGGAGCTGGAGTTACAGGTGTTTGAACATGAGGGAGCTGGGAACTGACCTGGATCCTCGGAAAGAGCACCCTGCCAGCTGAGCCATCTCTCCAGCACCTGGACTAGCATTTCACACACCCTGGGGGTAGGCCACTGAGGGGTCCTGCCAGGCTCTGGTCCCACTGTGAGATGAACGGTTCTTTCAAGCTCTTTAGATGCTTTTACCACTAAGACGTTTAGAACTCAGAGCTCACAAACCTGCACCACAGC
>NW_004949185.1:1582916-1583779 GCF_000317375.1 Microtus ochrogaster
TCTCTCTCTCTCTCTCTCTCTCTCTCTCTCTCTCTCTCTCTCTCTCTCTTTCCTACAGAGCTGTCTGGAACTCAGTATTTAGACTAGCCTGGACTCAAACTGACAGAGATCCATCTCCTTGTCTGCACTGATATTAAAGGTGTCTGCCACCTCACTCAGTCCCCCCCATTTTGAGACAGGGTTCACAGAGCTCAGGCTGACTTTGAACGCTCCCTGTAGCTGTGGATGTCCCTGAGTTCCTGATCACCCAGCCTCTCCCTTCTGAGCACTGAGAGGGCAGGCCTGCCTCACTCCACAGCCTCAGGATCACGTGTCCACCAGCACAGCCAGCTGTGGCTTCTGTACCAGTGCTTATGGTCACTGCAGCTGATGTGACCACAGTGCCCTGGGAGAGGACACAGTGGACAAGCAGTCAAGTCCCTCAATGTCCTCTCAGGCTGCCTGATCTGCTCCTGGCCATTGCTCCCCCCTCCCGCTCCCCATGGACAGCAGAGGCTGGGGCCTCAGGAGGAGATAAGGTTTGTAACATCAAGGCACCTGGAGTCAAAGGTCTTTGCAGCCTCCTGCTGAGTCTGTGAAGCCTGGAGTGGGGGTTGGGCGAGGCTGGGGATAAGGGGGAGTGTAGGGTGGGCACAGGGAAGAGAGATTTCTGGAAGACTTACTTCCCTTCATCCTAGTAGTTACTGAGCTGGAACAGGGCTCCTGATGTCAGCTCTATTTGCAGTCCTGACAGGACTTGATATCACTCAGATGAGTCCAGCCAGCTCCTGATGCGTCACAGAGATTCAGTGAGGTCTCCTTTTCCTTTACTTCTTTCTGTCACCCCACAGCCTTTCCTTAACAAGTGTGACCCCAAGCCGGGC
>NW_004949185.1:1601916-1603009 GCF_000317375.1 Microtus ochrogaster
CCTCAGAGACAGGGGCATGACCCCAGTGAGGGTTTCCTCTTCCTCAGGACTGAGCCCAGCCCGAGGGCAGAGGGAGGAGTTGCCCGAGGCCCCCCGCACCTGTGCGCAGCAGCGCGTCCTTCCCGTTCTCCAGGTGTCTGCGCAGCCACTGCACGCACGTGTCCCCCAGGTAGGCCTTCCATATCTCTGCATCCCCAGCCTGCTCCCACTTCCGCTTGGTGATCTGCGCCGCCATGTCCGCCGCCGTCCACGTCGTCAGGTCCTCGTTCAGGGCGATGTAATCGCGGCCGTCGTAGGCGACCTGTTCATACCCGCGGAGGAGGCGCCCGTCCGACCCCACCTCACAGCCGTACATCCTCTGGATGGTGTGAGAGCCTGCGGGGACCCTGCGGTCAGTTCCTCCCACCTGTTCGGCCCCGGGGTCACCCGAGGCCCCGCCCACCAGAGGTCAGCCAGCGGAACACCCTTGTTCCGCCCCTCCCCCGTCACTCACGCCCGCGGCCCCGCCCACCCGCGGACTCTAAACCGAAAGAGAAACCGGGTCCGGTCCCCGCTCTCCTCCCGAACCTCGGTCCTGGGACCCGGGGCGACTCTGGCCCGTGCGTAGGGACGTGGTGGGGTCGTGACCTCCGACCGCGGTCACTCACCGCCCTCGCTCTGGTTGTAGTAGCCCAGCAGGGTCCTCAGGTCAACTCTGTTAATCTGCTCGCTGTTCTTGACTCTCTGTGTGTTCCTCTCCCAATACTCCGGCCCCTCCTTCTCCACCCACGGCGCCCGCGGCTCATATTTCGGAGTCTCAGCGTCGCTGTCGTAGCGCACGAACTGCGTGTCGTCCACGTAGCCGACAGAGATGAACCGGGGCTCCCCGAGGCCGGGCCGGGACACGGCGGTGTAGAAATACCGCAGCGAGTGCGAGCCTGGGGGCGGCGCGCGGTGAGACCCCGACCCTGCTCCCAGGACCCCGGGCAGGAGCGCGGGCCGGGAGGGGAGCAGGGCGCGGAGCTCGGGACGCGGGTGGGGAAGGGGCGGGAGGGTCCGGCTGGGCCACGCGGGGACGCGGCTTCCCCGGTGCCGCCCCCGCCCTCCCCGCAGA
>NW_004949185.1:1603570-1604087 GCF_000317375.1 Microtus ochrogaster
CCCTCCCCGCAGAGCCCGTTTCCCTCCCGACCCCGCACTCACCCGCGCGGGTCTGGGTCGGGGCCAGGGCGGCCGCCAGCAGCAGGAGCAGCGTGTGCGGCGCCATCGCTCTCATCTGGGATCCGAGGCGACTGTGAGTTCCGCGGTCTGCGTGGACTTTATAACCGGTGACCGCGGCGACGCTGGTTGGTTCCCCGGGATCTCGTCACCCAATAGAAGTCAGAACCGCTGAGTTGTCATCAGTGTCCGGGCAGAAGGACCCGACCCAGGTTAGGAGCTGGAGAAGTGAAACTGGGGACAGGGGAATCCCCAGCCCTGGGCTTCCCCACCCAGGCCTCACCGCCTGGGGACTAAGACTTTGTCTGATCCCTGTGCTGCGGGATGGAGCGCTGGGTGTCAAGGCGTCTCTGAGCCGCTTGAGGCCAACTGCTCCTCAGGTTCGTCATGGTGAAACCTAAGAGCATGAAGTTTCCAGGTGAAATACACACAGCACTTAAAATGAATGTTCACGGAAACA
>NW_004949185.1:1607112-1607796 GCF_000317375.1 Microtus ochrogaster
CCCGCAGAGCCCGTTTCCCTCCCGACCCCGCACTCACCCGCGCGGGTCTGGGTCGGGGCCAGGGCGGCCGCCAGCAGCAGGAGCAGCCAGTGCGGCGCCATCGCCCCCATCTCGGATCTGCGGAGACTCTGAGTTCCGCGGTCTGCGTGGACTTTATAACCGGTGACCGCGGCGACGCTGGTTGGTTCCCCGGGATCTCGCCACCCAATGGGGGTGAGAACCGCCCAGTTGTCATCAGTGTCCGGGCAGAAGGACCGGACCCGGGTTAGGAGCTGGAGAAGTGAAACTGGAGACAGGGGAATCCCCAGCCCTGAGCTTCCCCACCCAGACCTCACCGGCCTGGGGACTAAGACTTTGCCTGAGCCCTGTGCTGCGGGATGGAGACCTGGGTGTCATGGCGTCTCTGAGCCGCCTAAGGACAACTGCCCCTCAGGTTCGTCATGGTGAAACCTAAGAGCATGAAGTTTCCAGGTGAAATACACACAGCACTTAAAATGAATGTTCACGGAAACAGGCGCTGTCGGAGTCCTGGAGGGTGCGGGGTTGCTGTGGACACCTGACTGGAGATTTACAACTCTGATTAAGCACTCTCGACACACTGTGTCATATGTGACTCTCCCTGCTTTCACTTTCTACTCCAGTTGTGTTTCGTTGAGATTTGAAGACATCAAGTAAAAAAATCCA
>NW_004949185.1:1609701-1610237 GCF_000317375.1 Microtus ochrogaster
AACATGACTACAGGCTTGACTATTATAGATGATTATCTACTAACCTATATGTCTAAATTATACACTACATTTTTAAATGAGCTGTACAAACACAGTACCTTAACCAAGAGCAGAAATGAAACAAAATTTACCTTAAGTTTGTATCAATAGACCAAGCTCCATAGCTTATCCCACTTTAAATGTAAACAAACATTTATAGACAATATTTGGGAATATCAGCATAGTTCTCTCAAAACCGCTTCCTGCTTTTTGTCAATGGCCAGATGTGCAAACAGTCCCAATGCGGATTTGGTAACGCGTGAGCATCACCTAAGTGGTACTGGTTTTGAGGGCATGAAGGAGTCATGGAGGGCAGGTGAGGTTCTGCACTGTGAGAGGCCAGGGGAGGCCATTTTGAAGGTGCAGCGTCCGTGGCAGTGAAGGCCCAGGACTGAAGGGCTTATGACAAGGATTTGAGGCTTTGCACCATGAGACCCTGTGAGAGGCCATTGGTGAAAGTGCAGCCCAGGTGTTTTGGAGACACCAGCACCATGGAA
>NW_004949185.1:1612841-1616312 GCF_000317375.1 Microtus ochrogaster
GCACAGTGTCCAGCCTTCTTCCCCACAGAGTAAGGTGTGCACAGCGTCTGGACCAGAGTCTCCTCCTACAGATGCTCAGGCTGGGCACAGTGTCCTTTTGGGAGCTGTGGGAGGGAGGGGAGTGCAGGGTGAGGGGACATTGGAGGACAGGATGGAGGGGTGGGGAGGGTGGGGAGGTGAGGGATGGACAGAGAAAAGAGCTTTGGAGTGTTGTGGGGGGGATGAGGAGTGGGTGGAGGTCTGTGGGGTCAGAATTAGGCTGTCTGTGCAGAAGAGGACGTAGGAGTGATGAGAGGGAGCGGGGAGTCCTGGTCACACCTCTGCCAAAGCTCTGCAAAGGGTATAACAGGGAAATCAAGGGCAGGTGCCTGCTGGGAGCTGGCCGCTGTGTCACATTTTGGCCACAAGGTGGCAGCAGAGACTGAAGAAATGTAGGTGAGAATTCCTGAGTGGCACATGTACTTATATCACAATAAAAACAAACCTATATAGAGATTTATTTTTATTTCACTTATGTGTATGTGTGTATCTTTTGTGAGTCTACGCCTCCTGTGTGCAGTTTCCAGCCGAGGCCCTGAGATTCGGATCCCTGGAGCTGGAGTTGTAGGTGATTGAGAACACCCCATGTTGGGAAGGATCCTCTGAAAGAGCACCCTACCAGCTGAGCCTCTCCCCAGCACCTGGACTAACATTTCACACACCCTTGGGGTAGGCCACTGAGGGCTCCTGCCAGGCACTGGTTCCACTGTGAGATGCACAGTTCTTCCAAGGTCTTTAGATGCTTTTACCACTAAGACATTTAGAACTCAGAGCTCACAAACCTGCACCACAGAGCAGAGATTATACAAGAGAAATTCAGAAACACAAGAGGAGAGTGACCTCTTAAGTAGAAGTTCTAATGCACCCCAGTCTCCACTTTCCCCCAGATCCATGGAGCGCTCCCCACAGCGATGTCCTGGTCTGGAGGTCTTATTGAGTTCTCCTGGCTTTAGGGGCAGAACAATTCCTGCCAGGGTTTGTCTCTGTGATCCAGTAACCCTGGATAAGTTTCTATCCATTGCTAACCCTCCAAATATCATAGTCTTACACCAAAAATCCATGGGAATGAAGGAGAAGGTGTTCAGGATGAAGTGACTGTGGGCATGGCCCTGAGAATTTGTGGTCACTTCTTCTTGTGGAGACCATGTGGTAATAGGGCCCAGGCTGCCCCACATGCCAGGGTGGTTAAAAATTTCCTGCCTGGCTGCACAGGGCCTCACACTCCCTGCAGCTGAGGCTGACCTGGATTCTCCTCTCCTTCCTCTGTCTCTGCACTGAGTCCTGGGGTCACAGCTGTACACTCCTGGCTTCCAGCAGGAGTGATTGATTGACAGCAGCCACAGATAACATGCTGGTGTCAGAGCCCTGAGCAGGGCCTTGGGTGTTTGCATCCTCAGCTGCAGCCATGGTCAGGGTCACCTGTCACACATGCAGGGGTTGCAGCTGTCAGGCCTAGAGTACCAGGACCCTTGTATTTTAAGAAAGATTTATTTTGCTTTGTTTTTAATTAAGTATAAATGTTTGTGCATTTGTGAGTGCAGGTACACATGGAGGCCAAAAGAGGGTGCCAGATGTCCAGGAGTTGGAGTTGCGGTCAGCTGAAGAGCTGTGGGTCCTCCACAAGAGCAGTGTGCCTCTTACCCACTGCGCTGCCTCTCCAGCCCCAGGAGCCTTGACTCTAGAAGCTTGGTGGCGTCCAGATCTCATCTGGTGACTTGGGTCTGCTGTTTCTCATTGTTGGCTCTTCAGGTCTGTCTGTCTGTCTTTTGCACAGTTTTCTCTCTACTGTCATCCTCCCTCTGCTTTAGCTGTCCCTCGGTGTCTCTGTCCTTGTGATCTGCCCTGGGCACACCCCTTTGTCAGCTCCTTGTTACTTCTGCTGCTGTCGGTGTCTGTATTCATCAAGGTTCTCTAGGGAAACAGGATTTATAGACTGAGAGTTAGAGATAGAAGCAGAGTCAGAGAGAGAGAGAGAGAGACAGAAGGAAAGAGAGAGAGGCAGAGAGACACAGATAGGGAAAGGAAAGGTATTTCTTTGAATGACTTACAGACTGTGGTCCTGGCAATCCAAAAATAGCTGGGTATGAAAACCCAAGGATCCAGAAGTCCACTGCTCTTGCAGAGGACCCACAGTCCCCGAATCTGGCTGTCTCAGCTGGTCTTCAGTGCATGATGGAATCCCCTGGAGAATAAGACTCTAATGCCAAGGAGGAATGGACTTACTCGCCAGAGGAAAACCAGCAGGGAGAGATCAGAAGCTTCCTTCTTCCCTGTCTGTATCTAGGTTTCCAGCATAAGGTGGGGCCCAGATTAGAGGTGGGCTTTTCCAACTCAAATGATTTGGGTTAAAGGTTTGCCTTCCCACCTCAAGACCAAAATGAGAAGTATGGCACACACCCTCAATCCCAGAACTCTAGCTGCAGAGTCAGACAGATCTCTGAGTTCAAGGCCAGCCTGGTCTATAGAGTGAATTCCAGAGCAGACAGGGCTACACAGAGAATCCTGTCTTGAGAAAGAAAACAAACAAAAACAAAGAAACAAAAAACAAAGAGGATCTTCCTTCTTACTTCAATTTTAGCAAAAATCCCTTAGAGGTGTACCCTCAATGTTTCAGTTTTGCTTAATTCCAGATGTAGTCAAGTTGAGGAACAAAACTAGGCACCATAGTGACCCTGCCAACAGGCTGGTGCAGACTTCATCACCTCAGATGATGTGGGGTCAGTTCCCAGCACCCACACAGCTGCTCACATTTTTAGCTTCTGATTCTGTGACAACCAGGCACACATGAGACACACGTGTACAAACATAAGAAGATATGAATGCATATTGAATAAAAATAAAGATTTAAGAAAATAAAGATTTAAGAAACCATTCTTCATCTAATATGTTTTATATGTGTGCGTGGGTGTGAATGCAGGGAAATGAGACCTGTGGTGCCCGTGTCATGGCTCACACATGGGGGTCGTAGGAAGGTGGAGTCAGTGCTGTTCCCCCTTTATGTGGAGTCAGCAATGAAACTCAGGTTGTCAGAGTTGGTGGCCAGGGCTTCTATAATATGCTAAGTCATATCAGCCCCTTCTTTCGCTTTGTTGTGGTTTCTTTTCTCTGTTTCTTTCTTTTTCTTTTCTCTCTACAGAGCTGTTCTGAAACTCAATATTTAGAGCAGGCTGGACTCAGGCAGACAGAGGTCCATCTGCTGTGTCTGTGCTGGTTTAAAGTGTCTGCCGCCTCACAGCCTCTCACCTTCTGAGACTGCATTCACACAGCTCAGGCTGGTTTTGAACCCTCTGTCAAGGACCAGCCTCAACAAAAACACTTTTGACAAGATAGGGGCATGGGAATTGAAGAAATATAAGCAAAGAATTTGAAGACGAATAAAAATAATAAGACAGAAAACAGAAAGTGTTGGGAGGGCATTTCAGTGACTAAAAT
>NW_004949185.1:1616654-1617207 GCF_000317375.1 Microtus ochrogaster
ACATCAAATCATCAGCATTCTGTTGTCTAGGTAGCAAAGGAGCTCTGGTCACATATGCTGAAGACTTCCCTTCCCCTGGTGACCTCATAGTTATTGAAGAAGGAGCAGAAGCACATTTGCGTCTCCTGGCCACCTGTCAGGATGGGATGTAACTGTCTTAATTTCAAAAGAACCAGGCAATCACCTCCTGAGTTAGGATGTGCAACTAAGCTTGTCAAATCTCCAAACGCTCTGACCCTCAGACAAGGTGGAAATGGGCCTGCGTTTTCGGCCTCACAACTCTCTGTAGCTGCGGATGTCCCTGAGTTCCTGATCACCCGGCCTCTCCCTTCTGAGCACTGTGAGGGCAGGCCTGCCTCACTCCACAGCCTCAGGATCACGTGTCCACCAGCACAGCCAGCTGTGGCTTTTGTACCAGTGGTTATGGTCACTGCAGCTGATGTGACCACAGTGCCCTGAGAGAGGACACAGTGGACAAGCAGTCAGGCCAGTTAGTGTCCACTCATGCTGTCTGATCTGCTCCTGGTCATAGTCTCTCCTCCCCTCCCCCAGG
>NW_004949185.1:1620292-1620852 GCF_000317375.1 Microtus ochrogaster
AGTCCCGTTCTGAGATTCCTGGAGCAGGATCGCCATTCTCCAACTGAGGTCCAGGTAAGAGCAGAGTCTGACTGCTTTGCTTTTCAGATCTTCAGATTGAACCCCAGTTTCTCTCTCTGAGTGTCTATTAATCGTGCTTCGCTCAGGAATCTCCCCAGCAGGCAGGGATGTTGGTGGCAGAGTAGGGGTGGAGTGGGGTGGTGAGATGAACTTTCACCTCTTCCTGACAGAGAAAGGAACAAGCAGAAGGCACACACACCCTGTTCACATCAGCTTTCAGTTTCGGTGTTCCCATTGCTCTACTGACTGGGAGCACTCTGCTGGAGTCGGCTGTCTCTAAGCCTCTGCAGAGGCCATGACAGTTCGTGCCAGACTCTGCTTCTTGTCTGCTGGCCTAGGAACCATGACCCTGTTGGAGATGTGGAAAGCGGAGCCTGGCGTTGGGGAGAGCTGAGCTTAGCCCTCTGAGAGCACCGTGGAGCAGGGCTGAACTCCGGGAGGAAGATCTGGAGCCTGTTGAGTTCCCTAATATCTTGAGGTGTCCCCATGAAGTCACATCC
>NW_004949186.1:0-1017 GCF_000317375.1 Microtus ochrogaster
ATCATAATTCCAAACTGCTGTGGCATTGTTTGTGACTTACGCCTTCAATCCAGCAATACCACTCTTGGGCATATACCCAAAAGATGCTCAATCATACTACAAAAGCATTTGTTCAACTATGTTCATTGCAGCATTATTTGTAATAGCCAGAAACTGGAAACAATCTAGATGCCCCTCAACCAAAGAATGAATAAAGAAAATGTGGCACATTTACACATTAGAGTACTACTCAGCAGTAAAAAACAATGACAGCTTGAATTTTGCATGCAAATAGATGGAATTAGAAAACCCTATCCTGAGTGAGGTACCCCAGAACCAAAAAAGGGTGAATATGGTATGTACTCACCCATAAGTGGATACTAGCTATAAACAAAGGACATTGAGCCTATAGTTCATGATCCTAGAGAAACTAAGTAATAAGGTGAACCCAAAGAAAAACAAATATAGATCCATCTGGAAATTGGAAACGGACAGGATTGACTGGCAGGGTTGGGAGCATGAGGGTGAGGAGAGAGGGGAGGGTAGGAGGAGAGAAGCAGGGAAGAGGGAGAGGGTAGAGGAGAACTTGAGGGAATGGGATGGTAGAGATGGAGGAAGGACAGAGGTGAGTGCAAGGAGAGAGATATCATGATTGAGGGAGTCATTACAGGGTTAGCAGAAACCTGGCTCTAGAGAAATTCCCAGGAATCCAAAAGGATGTCACCACCTAGGACCCTGGGCAATAGAGGAGAGGGGGCCCAATCTTGACTTGCCCTGTAGTTAGATTGATGATTATCTTTTTTATTTATTTATTTATTTATTTACTTATTTATTTATTTATTAAAGATTTCTGTCTCTTCTCCGCCACCGCCTCCCATTTCCCTCCCCCTCCCCCAATCAACTCCCCCTCCCTCATCAGCCCAAAGAGCAATCAGGGTTCCTTGCCCTGTGGGAAGTCCAAGGACCACCCACCTCCATCCAGGTCTAGTAAGGTGAGCATCCAA
Source organism: Microtus ochrogaster (assembly GCF_000317375.1). Taxonomy (NCBI): domain Eukaryota; kingdom Metazoa; phylum Chordata; class Mammalia; order Rodentia; family Cricetidae; genus Microtus; species Microtus ochrogaster. The sequence continues at coordinate 984 of NW_004949186.1, forward strand.
ACGGCCTAGGCTCCCCCAAAGCCAGTACGTGCAG
>NW_004949186.1:4147-24553 GCF_000317375.1 Microtus ochrogaster
TAGTACTCTAATATGTATATATTCCATACTTTCTTCATCCATTCTTCCATTGAAGGGCATGATTATCTTAAATATCACCATAGAGCTTTCATTCAGCAACTGATGGAGGCAGAGGCAGAGACCCACATCGGAGCACTGGACTGAGTTCCCAAGGTTCAGTTGAAGAGTGGAAGAAATGAGAATATGAGCAAAGAGGTCAAGTCCATGAAGGGTTCATCCACTGAAACAGTCTACCTGAGCTAATGGGAGCTCACCAACTCCAGCAGCACTGGGAAGGATCAAGCATAGGATCAAACTAGTCCCTCTGAATGTGGTTGACAGTTGCCTGGCTGGGGCAGACTGAGGGTGCACTGGCAGTGGCACCAGGATTTATCCTTACTTCATGTACTGACTTTTTGGGATCCTATTCTCTTTGGATGGATACCTTGTTCAGCCTAGATATAGTAGGAGGGCCTTGGACCTTCCACAAAGCAATGTGCCTTACCCTCTCTGAGGATTAGATGGGGGTGGGGTGGGAGGGTGTGTGGAGGAAATGGGAGGATGGGAGGAGGGGAGGGAGTAGGAACTTGGATTAGTATTTTTTTTATTTTAAGATTTATTTATTACGTATACAGTATTCTGTCTGCTTGTATGCCTACAGTCAAGGAGAGGGCACCAGATCTCATTACAGACGGTTGTGATCCACCATGTGGTTGCTGGGAATTGAACTCAGGATCTTTGGAAGAGCAGGCAAAGCTCTTAACCTCTGAGCCATCTCTCCAGCCCGGATTGGTACTTATTTAAAAAAAAATCTAATAAATTTTAAAAAAAGAAAGGAAAGGTACTTAAAGAGCGGCTTAGTGCAGATTTTTTTTGTTTCTTTTTGTTTTTCGAGACAGGTTTTCTCTGTGTAACAGCCCTAGCTGTCCTGGAATTAACTCTTGTAGACCAGGGTGACCTCAGATTTGCAGAGATGTGCCTGCCTCTGTCTCCCGAGTACTGGGGTTAAAGGCGCAAGCCACCACTGCCGGGCTGATGCATGCTTTTTCATCTAGCTCTTTTGGTTCATACTGTTTTTGAGAATCATCTACACTGTGGCATGTATCAATAATTCATTCTCTCTGTTGTTGAAATGTGCTTATTTGTCCCTGCTCATCGGCTTCGGGCTGGTTTCTAGTCTGGGGCTGTTATGAATCAAAGCATTATTGGCTAGCCAGGCTTTGCTAGACACGCCAGTATTCTGTTCTTCGTGGCCTCATGTGTTAGCAGACGTGTGGGTTGAAGTAACAACAGCCTTTGTCCTGAATGTGTTTCTGCCTCATCCCCGTATAGCTGCAGTGATCGTCTGGATTCAAAAAATGCAGAAAAACAAAACCAAATTAATCAGGTCAGACCTTCTGTGGTTTCAAGGCGGCAGCAGCGGCGGCGGTGGGGGGCTCGTCTCTGTGTCTCTGTTGCAGACCGACTCTGTTGCAGGTTTGAGAGCTCAACTCAAACTGTGTCTTTTTTTTTTTTTTTTTTTTTTTTTTTGGTTTTTCGGCACAGGGTTTCTCTGTGGTTTTGGAGCCTGTCCTGGAACTAGCTCTGTAGACCAGGCTGGTCTCGAACTCACAGAGATCCGCCTGCCTCTGCCTCCCTAGTGCTGGGATTAAAGGCGTGCGCCACCAAAGCCGGGCTCTCCAACTGTGTCTTTAGTCAGGGAAACACAACCCCGGGCCACAGCTGGGTGCCTGCGATACTCAAGTCCCGCCGTTTTATCCACAGAACTCTCAGGCTTACTTTCCCATGGGTTTTAGATTGCTGAAGCTTGTCTTCCTCAGAAATGGTATCCATTTAGACTTCATCTGGTGGGCATTGCCAAACGCATCATCCCACGAGAGCCTGTTAATCTGGCTCCCTTGTATTTATTACAGTGAATCATTTAACTTTTTAGTTTTAGCTTTTGTGTTTCGCATCTTAATAGAGAAGGCAGCAATTCTCTCCTTTAGGGCTGTTTGCCTCGTTCATGAAGTAATGCCTTTTGGTTGGTGACATTGTACTAGTGGTGTTGACTGACATCTGGCCCTCCTGGACTGTGTTAGTCCATTCCCGGCTGGTGCTGTTTAGTTTTATCTGCTGTGGGGACAGCCTGCATATTTGGAGTTGTTTCACTGACTTGTGGGTTTTTCATGTGAGTCTACTTATTAATTATATAGATTGTAAATAAACTATGCTTTCTAAGCCAAGGCATACTTCCAAAGGAATCTAAACCTTCTTCCATATCAATAACCGCCATGGTGTTTTACAACTGCCTTTCTGTATACTTTGTATACAGCTTTGTCTTCTAAGTATGGAGATTAAGCCCCTGATGCTCATAGACTCATCCAGTTTCGACCTGTGGTTCCTAGGTTGTACTCACTGGGCAGCAGCTCCCCTTAGGGTTTTTTTTTCCCTCCACTAAAAATGGAGAGTTTTGTGGGAGGGGGGTTCTTTTTTTTTTTTAATATTTTGAGATAGGATTTCTTTGTATAGTCCTGGCTGTCTTGGAACTCACTCTGTTGACCAGGCTGACCTCACACTCAGAGATCCTCCTGCCTCTGCCTCCTGAGTGCTGGGATTAAAGGCATGTGCCACCACTGCCCAGCTGCTTTAATATTTTCTACTTTGGCCACCCAGACTTTAACTGTACAGTTTCCAGGCAAAGGTACCCAAACTGCTCTTAGCGGCCCAGCTCAGAAAACCAGAAAACACAAGAAGTTGTCAGGTTAGATTATATTTCCTGCTCCAAAGAGCATTCCAAGGGGAGGGACAAAAGGAGCTCTGAGGTGAACTCCCTCCCCTCTGCCTTGCAAGAGTGTGACAGAATGGGGGAGCAGTGTGGGGAAAGGGGCCGAGGGAAGTGCTTGCTTCCATACTCTGGGAACTTTTGCCCCGGTCTGTTTTGTATTACTGAGAACGTATCTCTGCCTTGTTCTTTTTTTTTTTTATTGTAGTCATATGGTCATCTTGAAGCATTCCCTGTCTGAAACAGGGTGCTCCTCAGGAGGGAATTTGGCCTTCTTTTCATGCCGTGCCCCCACCCCACCCCGCAGCCTCCTGCTCTCATTCCTGCAATGCCAGGCCCCTGCTTTACCACTGACTGACATTCCAGACCAGCGCAGTTTGGTTGCTGTTGTTCTCTTCTGTTTTAGAGATACTGGCTCATTGTGCAGCCTGGACAGCCAGGCTGGCCTGAAGCTCACCAGCTCGCTTCCTAACTGTCACTCCTGATGGCCAGGATTACAGGTGTCTGTCATCAGGCCTGGCAAGGAGCTGCTGGCCTGGCAGCCTGGCTCCTGTGTGTTCATTTAATCATTTCTACCTCTGGGAGTGCGGGTGTCAGGAATGTCTGTGGCAATTATTCATTCATTCAACGGCTTTGTCCAAGGTGCTACTGCCATGAGAAACACCACGGGGAGGAATGGGCTTATATCTGAATTTCACGTCTGCATCCACAGTCCATCACGGAAGGAAGTCGGGGCAGGAACCCAAACAGGGCAGGGCCCTGGAGGCAGGAGCTGATGCAGAGGCCATGGAGGGGTGCTGCTTACTAGCTTGTTCCCCTGGGCTTGCTCAGCCTGCTTTCTTATAGTGCCCAAGTCTTCCTGCGCATGGATGGCACTATCCACATTGGTGGGACCTGCCTCCATCAATCACTAAATTAAGAAAATGCCTTACACCTGTATTTTACAGAGACATTGCCCCAATTGAGGTTCCCTTCTTTGAGATAATTCAGGACATTCAACAAATGAAAATTTAGTATTTTTTATGGGCCAGATAGGGTACAAAATGCCACACACATTTTACATATATATACACACACATATATATAGGCACACACAGACACACATACACTACATACATACATACATACATACATACATACATACATACATACATACAAGTATACACCACACACAAAACTTTTTTGGAATGCAAATAACATGCTACCTCATTTCTGCCACTTGAAATTCCTTTTTCTGTCTGGGGTATTAGGATGCTACCCCAGGAACAGTACCCCTAGTAGGCTTAAGGCCTGCCTTCTTTTTAGGAGTTTTATTTGTGACTGGACCATTGAGAAATCCTTTACCTGTAGTTAGGCGAGGTTGGTGGAACTCTAGATGGGCTGTAGTTGTAGATATGGTAATGTGGGACAGCTGGAGAGAGCGAAGAAGTTGGGCAGATCCTGTGTGGGCTAGACTCCTGGGGCCAGCTCTCTTGTCTGTGTTTCCCAGAGGTGGCCGCAGAAAAGGGGAGTCCACCTCTGGGGCACCTCCAGCTTGCAGGCTGTCTGAGAAGAGCTGTGTGGTTTTTGGTGGCACACAAGTTAATATCAGCACATAGAAGGCTGGGACAGAAGGGTATGAGTTTCAGGGCAGCTGTTAAAAAAAAAAAAAAAGTAGCCACAAACCTGCCCTATAATCCAGTCTTCCAACCTTCAGTCTACGCAAAAAAGCAAACGCAGGCGGCCTTACTTGCATAATGGTTTTATTTATAATAGATCAGACTTGGGACAACCCAAATATCCATCAGCAAATGAATAAGTAGAGCCAGGTGGTGGCGGCGCACACCTTTAATCCCAGCACTCAGGAGTCAGAGGCAGGCAGATCTTTGTGAGTTCGAGGCCAGCCTGGTCTACAGAGAGAGTTCCAGGACAGCCAGGGCTGAACAGAGAGACCCTGTCTTGAAAAAAAAAAAGCAGACAAACAAACGAATGAATGAATAAATAAATCATGGTAGATTCATATAGCAGAACAATACCCAGCAGTGAAAAGGAATAAATAACACAGCAGCATGGATCAGTCTTAACATATGTTTGATTCCACTTATAAAACTAATTAAAAGTGATAAAGTGAAGCCAGTTTGCAGGGGTGCCTGATGGGAGGATGAAGGAGGTTAAGAAGCATTCACAATAAGGCAGGAAATGAAACCTTTGTGTGTGTGTACCTATGTTCAATGTCTTGTGAGTAGACGCCAACATTTGTCAAATTTTGACCTTCGAAATTTGTGCAGCTAATCGTATGTGAATTTATTGAGAGACACTTGTGACAAAAAAAAAACCCACAGTGATGTCTTTTTCTGTCTTTAAATGTTCTCTTGTGGTGGGCACGGTGGTGCATTCCTGTGATCCCAGCACTTGGGAGGTGGTGGCTAAAGAAATATGAGTTCAAGACCAGCCTGGACTGAGAGCAAGACGTGGGCTTAAAACCAAACTCAGTGGGGCTGCGGGGAAGGGGAGCTCAGTGGTAGACACCCAGAATACACACAATCCTGGCTTTAATACCCAACACTACAAAAAAAGATACTTCTCCCCTAAAACCAGCAAACACAAAAAGGTTCTATAGTGTGAGGCGGCCTGTTTGTTCCCGGCTGCCCAGACTTGAAATAACCACACAGAAAATGTATTAATTAAACCACTGCTTGGCCTATTAGCTCTAGCTTCTTATTGGCTAGCTCTTACATCTTAATTTAACCCATTTCTATTAATCTGTGTATTGCCATATAGTGTTGGGGACTGTGACATCCCCCCTCCCCCCGCCTGCAGGAGTAAACAACTTGTTTTCCTATGCTTGCAGCTACTCTGAGCAAACAACTTGTTTTGCAGCTGCTCTGAGCACGAGACCCTCAGGAGTTCCTGATGGCAGTGGAGTGGTTTCTGGTGGGCTTGCAGCTGAGCATTAGGTCGTGGCCATTAGTCAAGGAGACCACATATAAGCTGCCCTGGAACACAGTAAAAAGGGGGCTCTCTTGGCATTACCTGTGTCTCTCTGTGTGTCTGTGTGTTTCAATCTCCAGGCCCTTACCTGACTCGCGAACTGTACCGCATAGAGCAGGCTTTGCGGTACAATGTGTCTGTGCCTTACAGGCAAAATCCCATCCAGCGTCTGTCTCTGGAGGGGCTACATGACTTCTCCCTGCCTCTGCCTACTCTCTCTCTATATATCTCTTTCAGTCTGGCCATGTTCTGTTAAGCCATTGGCTGAAAACAGCTTCTTTATTCATTAACCAATAAAAGCAACACATAGACAGAAGGACCTCCCACACTGGTAGTCTGTTACAGCCACAGAAAATGAACCAATGCTGGGACTTGTGCAAGCAGACCACCAAGTTACATCTCAAACTAGTTTTCACCATTATAGCCTTATACAAACCAAGTCTTGACACCCCATCCTCTTTAATATGGTCTCCATTAATGCAGGTCAGTTAGGGCTTATGTCACTGGCATGGGTTAAATGTGTCATACTCTCAGATTTGCTCAGGTACCTATGATGTGACCTACTGGGAAACAGGGCCTTTGGAGACAAGATGGAGTTAGGGTAAGGTCATCCATCCTAACTTAGGGCAAGCCTAATCCATTTAAGGTAGCAGTTGCTACCCTTCAAAGGCACCTAAGCGGACATGCAGGGGATATCGTGTGACAACCAGATCAGGGTGAGACGTCACCAAGCATGAGACACCGAGGATGGCCTGCACACACCCAGGAACCAAGAAGAGGCAAGGAGCAGATGCTCACTTTCTTCCCAGAAGAAGCCAGCCCAGCCAGAATGTGATCCCTGCTTTCCCATCTTCAGAGCTCTGGGAGAGAATACATTCCTATTGTTCTAAGTCATCGCTCTACGGACAGCTTAGCTATGGATGGGCAGACATACCGAAACATGACTCAAGCTAGCCTAAGGAGAAAGGAAAGTCTGTCTCTTAGAGTTACAGCAGCATCATTGAGGAGGCTCGGGTGGCATTTTTTGACGCAGGAAGCTTTAAGGGTAAAGTTCAGTTGTATGGACCAGACTCCCCCCTTGCCCCCCATTTCAGTTTGCTCATTTGCTTTTCAGTTTGCTCATTTGCTTTTCAGTTTGCTCATTTGCTTTTGCTGGTGTTTGAGGATCGAACCCAGAACCTCACACACTTGTCTCCTGAGCTGCATCTGCAGTCCTTGATGTTTAATTTTATCGTTGTCTCCTGTAGATCTTGTTTACCCAGTGTTGGTTGGTGTAGTCACTTCATGACACCCAGAGAAGTGAGGGAGACTCACCCAGGAGACACATGGCCTAGCTCTGTCTGCTGTCCAAAAGTTCATCACATCTCCAGTCTTAGCTCAAGCTACTGGGAACACACTGTTTCGGGAAAGCGTGAGTCTATCTGCTCATTTACAGAGACAGTGAGAAGTTTCTTCCATAGAGTGTCTGTGGAGCAATGCCAAGGGCAGAAGTCCTACGGGTAACTGAGTATAAGATATTTCAGGGGAGAAAATCAGCTCTGAAAGTAAAAATAATGAAAGTGAGTGAATTAAAGTTATACTTTCCGGGGAGAGGAGTGAGGTGACTGAGAGAAAGCAAGCGAGGGATGAGAAGAAAGGATCCAGGGGAGACCGGTGGGAGCCAGACTTCAGCCATGATCATAACATCCTCCGTGAAACCTGGGGGATGCCCTGGACAAGTTTCCAAAAAAGAGTCGTGAGCAGTGTGCTGGCAGGAGGCTGCTGTGGTCTGGATGGGGTAGACCTTGGGGTGAAGTCTGAACATTGTGATCTGATTGCAAATTTGATCCTGTCAAACATGGGGGCCTTTCTGAGCTGGCCTTCACCAGAGTAGAGCCAAAGCGCCTGAGGTGGGGGCAGTGTGTTCTCTTTCCTTCCTTTTGTCACGCAAGGATACAGCAAGCCCTCACCAGGCAGCAGTGGGGTCTTGGTCTTGGGCATCCTAGCCTTCAGAACAGAGAGACATTTCTGTGGTTTACAAATTACTCACATAATTTGTTATAGGACAGCTAAGTAATCAAGAGAGTAGCGAGTCCGGATAAAGAGCAGGTCTTTACAGAGCGAGAAGTCCTCCTTTCTCTATTGCAACTCAAAGGCGACATCAAGTCTTTTTCTTGAGGTCATTGTGTCCAGTGACCAATGACTTCTTGGAAGTTAGGAAACTCTCAGTGTGAGGTGATGAACAATACAGCTCCCTCCCTGTCCTGAGGGACAAGTTCACACCTGAACACTGAGGTCATTCACTATCTCTGCCACTGCTGTCAGTTGGCTGGGGGCCATAAAAGGCCCTATGATAGGATATGGAGCCCAGCCAGAAGGTTCTGGGGACTAAGGGTTTAAACCTTTACCTGGTTCCAGGGAAGGAATCAGGATCAACACTCGGGCAGAAGCACGTGTAAGCACTGAGAAGTATACAGGGATGGGCTGGGAGCAACCCAATTGCCCACCGACTGGGCGATGGAGAAATAAACAGTGCTCCAGGTACCAAACGAACTTATAATTGGCATTGTTTTGGCTGCAGCTCCTAGCTCAGGGCCTGAACAGTGGGTGCCATGGCCAAATCAAAAAGAAAAAAAGAAAAAGGATACTTTTGGGGAGAGAAGAAGCGGTGTGGGGTGTGTAGGGAGAGCAGGTGAAAGGAAGTACCTTGCCTGTGGTTTCTGGGGTTTGGCGCCTTCCTCAGCTACTTAGCTCACTCTACCCCAGGGAGGCAGGGTGTGGCTCACCTCAGAGTGGTTTGAAAAGGAGGCTGGTTTTCCTTCTGTTAACCCAGTGATGGGCAGGCAAGCTACTTAATGGCCTGCGTGTCAGTTTGCACACTGCAAACCAGTGACAGGGATTAAACCACTCAGGGTGACCGTCCGGGTGAGACCCGGTGCTCACCACATCCTGACACCTGGGAGGACTGGAGACACAGGGGGAGACGGCCTCATCCAACCCAGTCCAAAGAGTCTGTGACGAAGGCTACTGATCACTTGAAAGTGCCTAGTGCAACCGAGGGACTGAACATGTTTATTTTATTCCATTTTAATTGGTTTACATTTATTTACGAAAATATTTGTTTATTTATTTGCAGTTCTAGGGATGAGACCTCAAACCTAGGGCTCACCCATGCTAGACAAGCACTTTATCACTCAGGGATAGTCCCAGCTGCCACCAGCTCCTTGCTTTACATTTAATTAACGTATTGTTTGTGTGTGTGTAGCATGGGCAGGTACGGACACAGGTATATTTGTGTCTGTCAGCCCTGAAGTGTGTTTGCTTGGGCACTGCCCACCTTGGTTTTTTTGTTTGTTTGATTTTTAGTTTTTTGAAACAGGGTTTCTCTGTGTAACTTTTGGCTGTCTGAAAACTCTCTCTTATAGACCAGGCTAGCCTTGAACTCACAGAGATTCAACTGCCTTTTCCTCCCAAGTGCTGAGATTAACAGCGTGAGCCACCATTCCCCGGGGAAAAAAACTCTATCTTAAAAACCAAACTGGACACTAGGGAGGCAAAGGCAGGAGTTCTCAGGTTGGGCTAAGTTGGGGAGCTTCAGGGATCTTCCAGCCTCTACCTCTCAGGCTGGAATTACAAATGGGTGGGGTTGGCCATCCAGGTTTTAGTATTATTATTACTATTACTATTATTATTATTATTTGAGACAGGGTTTCTCTGTGTATCTCTGGATACACAGAGTCCTGAAACTTGCTGTGTAGTCCAGGCTGGCCTTGAACTCACAGAGACCCACCTGCCTCTGCCTCCCCAGTGCTGGGATTAAAGGCTTACGCCACCACTGCCTGGCTAGAGCAAACCTTTATTGATCTGAGAGGTTGGTGTCTTCATTCAGGGGCATGGAAGAATGTGTCCTGTGCTCCAGAGGCATGAGGGGAGATGATGGCCTCACCAGGTCCAGAAACTGCTCTTCTGAACTGTAGGATGGTAAATAAATCAGGTTTTGTTTCTGTGACCCCAGGACTTCAGGGAGTGTCATGGGGGGGGGGGGCAGGCACAGGCCACACGGGCCTCTTAATTTTTAAATAGCTGTCTGTTGCAAAGAGCAATTGGTCACCCTGTTTGCCAACACACGGTCTGAGTCAGGAATTAAACTGGGCCATGCTAGGCGTGGATGGATGGCTAGTCATAGGGACTCAGTACAGAATGCATTCTTCCATGAAGTGCTTTCTTCCAGCAGCTCAGGACCCTAAGTTCTAAGATCACCTCAATTGAAGACCGATTTCACTTAAGCCCATGGCCCTAGCTGTCCACTTTGTCCACACACAATCTTGTACATTCTTTGGGAAAATCGGGTGGGGGAACTCTGCCCTCGTACAACCTACTGAGGCCCTCGGTTCCTTTACTTTTGTAACAAGCAAGGAGGCTCTGCATTTGCAGTTCCATTTCACAGATGAGGAAACGGAGGCTCAAGGAGGCTCTGACAGACGGCGGGAAGCAGGATAAACTCTTGAGGAACTCACCCATAGGTCGACATAGACACATCCGTGGGTCGGGTTGTCAGGGTGGCGGGGGAAAGCGGCGGGTAAATATTTGGGGCGGTAACCCGGGCTCCGGCGACACAAGTCGTCACTGCGGTTCTAGGCCGGCGGGCGCGTGGCGAGGGCGGTGCTGAGGTAGAGGATGGGGCGGGGGGAGGACAGGGACGTCCCCTAGGTCGTCTGGGACAGACTTGGTGGCCCCGCCTCGCCCCGCCCCCGCCCGTGGCTATAAGATGGTGAAGCCGGCGGGTGGCGGCGCAAGCGAGGAGCAAGCGCTCGGCCGGGTTACCCGAGCGGACTGCAGTGCAAGGCGGCCTCCACCAGGGCCAGCACCTCGCGGCATCTCTGCCACGCGTGTAGGCGAGTGACCTCTCCATGAAGCCGCCCTCGATTCAGGGCAGCCCTGCGGCGGCTTCGGCCGCAGGTAAGTGCCGGGTTGAGCGTGCCCCCTCCATCTCTGCGCCCCGGGATCGAAGTCAGGGACTCCCCGACTTCTGAGAGCTCAAACCTGCGGGTGGGGGGTGAGAGATCAGGAGTCGCGATAGTCTCTTTCCATTGACCACCCTTCGTCCTCCATCACCCCAGCACGCCATCCCCCGGGTCGCACGGCTGGGGCCAGTTCAGTTTGGTTTCCCACGCAGGACAAGGATCTGAGCCTGACACGTAACGGGTGCTTGTTGACTCAGACTTCCCGCCGCCACTCGCTCCAGGGAGTGAGCGTGGGCACAAGTAGGAAAGCGCGTGGGGTGGTCTAGGTGACTTAATGGCTTTCCACCCACGGAGGCTATAGCTCGTATGGGTCTGGTGGCAGGCGCTTTGGAGAGTGGTTGAGCGGTTACAAGGTAGCAGCGCGGCTGTCACCGGCAAATGCAGAGTGAAGTTAGCCGTCCTAGTCCGGTGACCGTCTCTCCAGATCCTCCCGGGCAGGGGAAGAGTCACCCCTACCCACGCTGCGGTTCACTGAGCGCTCTGTGCCCGCTCCCAGCCCCGGCAATGGACTCAGCGGCCGCCGCAGACCTGACGGACGTGCTGTGCGAGTTCGACGCCGTGCTGGCGGACTTCGCATCGCCCTTCCATGCCCGCCACTTCCACTATGAGGAGCACCTGGAGCGCATGAAGAGGCGCAGCAGCGCCAGCGTCAGTGACAGCAGCGGCTTTAGCGACTCGGAGAGTAAGTGAAGGCTCCGGGGTCACTGGGGTATCTGTAAACTGAGGCACGGTATCCAGGAAACTCAGACCCGAGGCTGTGCACCGGCTCTTGAGATTTAAGTCCAGGTGGTGGCATGATGGCAATCCGGGGTGGGGGTGGGAGGACGGGACACGACTCTTGATGGACTGTGTGTGGGTCTATCTGTCATGGCAGGTGTCTGTCATGAGGCTTAAGTGTTTCTAAAGTCAGCAAGAGCTCCTGGGACCCGGGCCGGGTCTTCCAGCAGTTTCCCTGCTTTGCTCCCTGCTCTTTATTATTATTATTTTAAACTTTACTGAGATCACTCCCAAGGAGACCTAGCTGAGAATGCCTTGAACTTCTGATCCTCCTTCCTTGGGCTTCAGGTGCTGGGATCACAGAGGCGTGCCAGCACGTTCAGCCTTGGCAGTCCTGGGGGTCCAGACTTACCTAGGGCTACTAGCATGCAAGGTCAACGCTAAACCAAACAGTGCCCTCTCTTCTTTTCCAGAATGGGTGTTGGGGGACTTGGGGACTCAGGCGAGCACAATAATGAAACATTTGTGAAACCAAAATGATTTCATAAGCTGCTGTTTTTGGAATTTTTGAAATAGCTTCATTCCCTTTCCTCTGAGCTCCCGGGCTCTTTCACCACCCCAGGCAGTTTTGAAACCACTCTCCCCGGGGCTACTGAGTTCAAGAACTGGGTTTCACGCAGCTCCTCACACCTCCCCCTCATGGTTGCCAGTAGAGAGAGGTTCATCCTGGTATCCTTTTCCACAGTGCCTCTGTCCTAATAACTTTGGCAGAAAGAGTGTGCGTGAGAGGGGGCGGGGAGTTCAGTAACTCAAGTGACCTACAAGATCCCGGATATCTGCGCAGGTGTCAAGCAGCGAATTTGGAGACGTTTTTTATTGTTACGAAATTGTTTCCCAAGCCCTAGCTTACTCGCTGTTTTTCAGTGTGAATTTACATTCTGTTTGTTCAAGAGCACTTACTTCCTAGCCAGGCTGCCGGCACAGACATTGTTAGCTGTGCTGTCCCGGATCCTGGGAGTCAAAGGCCTGGTATTGCTTTGAAATCTAGAGACTTCTTCCTTGTGACCCGGCGGCGAAGATCAGTATGAGATCTGAGTTATCCTCCTGGTCAGGGTTTGAGTGAGAAACCTGAGCTCTAGTTTGATTTTCCCCAGCAGCCTGCACAGGGCACAGGGTGATGGAGGAGGTGAAGGGGGATGGAGATGGGGTGGGTGAGCGGTTCCTTTCTGTTTACAACTTTTACTCTTTGATGCTAATGAACTGCCTTCCCAGCATTCCAAGCCAAGTCTTGCCCTGGAAATCTGTCTCAATACCTGTGGCGTAACTTGAATATATCTCCATCCATTGGGATGATGTCCAAGTTATTCATCATGTGGAAATTCTCTTCTCCACAGAGGAGAAGGCTGGGTCTGTCACTACTGCTCTGTGATCAAGGACAACTCTTTGCTATACCAGAGCCTCCTGCTGGATTGGGGTCTGATCTTGTGCAGTTATGGCAGGCAACATCTACAAGTTCTGCCAAGAGGGAGCTCAGATCTAGGAGGTGTTTTTAGGAGTCTTAGAAGAGATTTCATTAGAGATGTTCCTTAGCAGTTTGGGAGATAGTTGATAGAACTGGTTGTTTTCCTTAGGGTATATCTCTGTGTTTTTCACTTTCTGCTTTTGTTGTTAGCCTGTAGTGTGGTGGTTGGAGAAGTGGTGGGAAGGGCCTGAGAAAGAGTGGTGACCTTGATATTTGCTGTCAGCATGGTTTGTTCCCCGGGTGAATGCTCAGAAACAGTCATGGTGGGGTTTGCGTGTATCTAAATAATGCTTTCTTAAGGATACATAATGTGACTGTCTTAATTGTCTCCAGGAATGGAGGGGGGGGCATTTGTTACAAATGGACAAAGAAATCTGTAACAAAGGAGGAAGAGAATGCCTGGGAGAGGTGCAGACCCCTGGAACTTAACTCTCTCAAGAGGGCAGCCAGGTTTATAATGGAGGCCACAGCGGCTAGCTTCCTTTTACCAAGCCCTCACTAGGGTTGTTAGCCTCCTAACTTGTTGGCTCTTGTTGTCGGTCACCTCTTGGTATTCTTTGAATGTTATCACTCATAATCTTTACCTCAGTCCTACAAGTTAGGCACTTTTATCTTCATTAATTTCTTTGCCTTGCTCTGTCATCACAGACGGTTGGTTAGAATGTGAACCAGAGTGTGGGAGTATCCTGGCGCTCCATTGTGCTCAGATCCTGTGTCTTTTCATACACGGCATTGCAGGTCCTTTTCAAGGCTTTTGGGATCAAAAGTCAGTGGACATAGGTGGTGCATATTCCTGAATTTTGAAAAATACCTTTTTTTTTTCTCACTAAAAACATCAGGTTGTACAGGTGGATCTCTGTGAGTTCGAGACCAGCCTGGTCTACAGAGCAAGCTCCAGGACAGGCTCCAAAGCTACACACAGAAACTCTGTCTCAAAAAACTAACAAACAAAAATTAGGTTTTTGCAGGACTTCAGAGAAGGTACAGGGGTTAGAAATAGGTACTGTTTTTCCAGAGGACTGGAGTTGGATTCCCAGCACCCATGCTGAACAGCTCACAACTGCCAGGAACTCCGGTTCCAGGGGGAATCTGAGACCTCTGGCCTCGAAGGCCCCACCTGTGCTCACGTGCACAGACACACACATTCACATCAACAATAAGTGAAAATGGGTTTAAAAGGGGGCTGTGCCTTTCCAATAGCACTTTATTGGGAATAATCCTAAGTTTCTCAGTAAAAGGGCAAGGCAGTTGGGAGCTGGGAAGGTGGTTTTTAGGCTTGGCCCTTTGAGGTGCTATAGAAATTGAACATCTTTAGTTAGGTTTTGTTTTTAGAATAATATATGTGTATATACATATATATTATATAGGATATTATATATATATTATTTACTTAGAATCTCCAAAACAGGGTCTTACTTTACCCCTGGCTGCCTGGAACTCACTGTAGACCAGGCTGGCTTCAGACCCGACAGTGATCAAACTTAGAGCCTGGAGTCTTTTCCTCTGTGCCACACTTCACTGAAGCTGACTGTCAGAAGTTAGGTTTGGAAAAGAGAGACCCTCATTCCTGCCATTCTCTGGGGACAGTGCCATAGACCTGGTACTTTCCTTTTCCTGGTAATTACTATAGTTGGCTGTTGCAGATGTGTGGGAAGGATCTATATTTGCCAGGCCTCTGGGCAAGGCTCTCTGTCTGTGGTTTTACTTTTCTCTGAAGTAGCACATGGCAGTTCTAACCCTAAATTACCTTTCTCCCAACCCCCCAAATTAAAATAAAAAAGAAACATATATGTGTGTGTATATATGTGCATATATGTATATATATATGTCTTTCTTTTAAACAAAACTCTGTTTGTGTTGTAAGTTTCTTACATTTGATAGGTATATCTAAACTTATGGGGTTGTGTATGTAATACGCTTTTATTTCTTTTGATGGTCCCTTGGGACACTCATTCCAAGATCTGAGACTTTAATGCATTAAATGGACCAGGACTTTAAAGGACATTTGGAATGGGGATTGGATACCAGTGAGGTAGGGCTTCAAAGCAGTCTGAAATAGATGTTTTAAGGTCTGCTTTACCACATACGAAGGTCCCTCAAGTCATCATAACAATTAGGTTTGGAGAACCTAATACCAGATAGCAGGGCGGGGTAGCCATACACATACATGCTATCAGCCAGAGACACACTGCTGGCATTTTATCAGACCGGCTAAATATTATTTTCCCAAGAACTAGAGTTCTAAGGGAGTGACCAGAACAGGAGCTTGAGCCTTGCTTACCTACTCATCTGCCACAACTTCTAGCGTGAGATTCCGTTCAGACAGGCTCTCGATAAGAACCTGTGAGGGGAAATAGCAGGTAAAGAAGTTTAGCGTTTGGGTATCTGTGTTGTGGGTTTGTTCTTGGTCACTTCTGAAGAGAAACTTTTAAAAAAAAAAAAACTGTTACAATCTGAAAATGGCGGGAAGCCAGCCTTGGTATCTTGGTTGTTTTCTCCTCAGCGACAACGCCTGCCTTTCCGAACACGCTTTTCTCCATTTGGCTTGAAGATCAGACCATTCGGAAGCCACAGGCATCACACACAGAAGGCCTAGGTTGCTGTTGCCTTTCACGTGGCCTCTGCTCCCCGCCCGTTCCACAGAGGCAGAGCTTCAGGGACTTGAAACAGAGATGAAGTTCAAAGCTAGGGGGAGGGACTGTGGCGTATGCAGGGCAGGGTGAAAACAGGTGTGGCATTGAGAGTGGCCCTCAAGTGCCAGCTGTTCTGAGAGATAGAGAACAGGGAGGGGGTGGCCTTTAAGTTCTGGACTAGAGAGTCTCACAGTGGGAACTCTGATCCTAGGACAGGACGATGTTCTTGGGCCTCTTTCAGAGACAAGGATACTGTGACAGGGGCTTTGGCCTGAGTCCCAAAGATGATTCTGTCTTCTCCTCATGTTTCTCCATCTGTATCTGTGTGATCCCCTGGTTACTGACAGCGATAAAGTGATGCTCATCCGGGGATCTAAACAGATGCTCTGTTCCTTCCCGTGTGCCGGGGATTGCTACCATGACCGCTGTTCTACAGGCATAAACAGCTGAAAAAAAAAAACAAACAAACCAAACAAACAGAAGGGCTTCCAACTCACGTTCTAGAGAGTTCTAATGTCCTAAGATATTAATAGGAGGGCCACAAAGTGTCCAGTTGTCAAGTATACTTGGGAAGGAGGGCTGGGGACAGACCTGTGTCTTCATCACAAGACTTCTCTGGACAGTCATAGGGGGAATGATCGACAGTGTTCTTGGTGTTCCCGGAACATAGTTAGTCACACATGTCAAGGACCTGCATTCCAGAGGTGGGAGCTGGTGATGCTATTTTTGGATAGTGTGTATGGGTCTAAGGTTCAGTGTTGAGGACCTCGGTGTGGTTCCATCGTCGAAGGCCTGAAAAATGACTGTGGTCCTTTAAGGTGACCTGGGCTAGAACTCTTGAAGGAAGAAAAGATCATAGTGGTTGTTCATGAGGTTCTGCTGGGCATGTTTGGAGAAGTGGGTTAGGTGGGTATAGAGGCCAAGAGAGCCCTGGGTCCTTCTGGTCAGAAGGTAAAGGGCACGGTCAGACAAGACCACCTGAGGGGGTGTGGCAGCCTTTTAGGGATAGGCTCAGTCCTGTGACTATAGGAAACTTCTTTCAGAGACCTATTTTTCTTTTTTTCTGAGCACACTAAAAAGTAATTTAGACAAGTTCATTTTGAGTTAACAGAACTAAAGCAAGGCATGTTGCCTCTCCCCGAACTAAAGAGAAATGGCTTGAAGGACAGGAGCCTCCAGAGGGAGCAGGGACCTGGCCAGGCCCTCGTTATTTGGCTGCTCACCTGAAGAGCCTTCCCAGAGCTCCTGCTGCCGCTGAGTGGCTTGACTTTCCGTTTCTAACCAGAGAAGCAGCTTCCTCCCTTGCCACCACCTCCGGGGCCACATCCTGCTTCCGTTAACCTCCTGTGTCTCTGAGACTCCACCACCTCCTCAGAACTGCGCTGACTTCCTCCTCTTTGTCAGGATTTAGGATCTCAGGACTAGGAGGGATTGGAAAGATTGTCCAATCTACCTTTCCATCTTACTGACAGGTAAACTGAGGACCAGAATATGATCTTTTTAAGCACCCTTGAGCAGGCAGTAGCTAAGCCGCTCCTGGCCCTGGTGCAGTCTAGCCTGACTGGGACTTTGCCTCCTGCTGCTTTGACATTTGGGGCATAAGAATAGAAGGAACTGTGAAGTCCTTTGATTGTGACAGATGAACAGCCAGGAACAAAAAACAATCTTTGTTCTTGACTTCAGTGTGTCAGGAACAAGAGTGGGTAACTGTGTGACCCAGACTCCTGAGCAGGGAGGGAAATTATTAGACGTGGGGCCCAATGTTGTGCTTGTGTTTGAAAGGTGTTTAGAAGGAAGAGAATGCCTTTCATGAGAAATGATACTGCATTTTGAGTGTTTACATTTTTTTTATGTGTATGGGTGTTTTGCCTGTATGCATGTCTACATACCGCTTGTGTGCCAAGGGCCCAAGGCGGCCAGAAAGAGCATTAGACTCCTAGAATTGTAGTTACAGAGTGTTGTAAGCTGCTAAGTGGGTGCTAGGAATAGAACCCATGTCTTCTGGCAAAAGCGGCTAATTCTTAACTGATAAGCCATCTCTTTAGTGCCTGCCCGCCCCATCTGTTCCCTTCCCCTCCTTTTTTTTCTTCTTTTGAAGACAGAGTCTCATGTATTTTACTCAGTATGTAGCTGAGGATGACTTGAATTTCTGATCCTCTTGTTTCTACCTCCAGAGTGCTGGCATCACTGGTTTGCCACTGACCGGTGTACCACTGATAGAGTGCCAGGGTCTTGGTGAGGTTTCGATTTCTCTGTCTGTTAAAGAATTAAAAGGCAGGAAAAACTCTTGAGTGCAGCAGGAGTAGCAGAGACATCTCAAACAGGAGCATGCAGAACTAGCAGCTGAAACCATGCTGGTTACTGGGAGTTTGAACACATAATGAAGCAGACACACAGAGAAAAAGACTCTCTGTCAGAGGCCAAAAAGATCTGGTCTCTTGGGGGAGGGTGCTGGGTTGGATTTTTGTCATTTGTTTGGTTGTTTAAGGCTGCAGAGTTTCCCTCCTGTCCTTTAGGGCTGGTCAGTTTGAAGAAAGACTGGGTAACCGGTTGATTGATCCACAACAGTCCTGTTCTTGATCCAGGCTTGAATTTTTTGAGCCAGTCTACTGGTGGGAGACAAAAGCCTACCAGGCCTTTGTTTTAAAGCTGCCAGGGTTTTGTCTCAAGTCAGGAGGCTGAGGGAGTTTACCGCCTTTATTATCTGATCATGACCCCTCTATCAGTCTACCTAGCAGGGAGTGTGTCCGTCCAACTCCTGGTCTTTTACTAGGTGCTGGGATTGGACGCAGAGCTTCATGCCGTCTGGACAAACACCCTACCAACGAAGCTGCTTCATATTCCAGCTCTCATCCCATCAGCCAGGACTTGGCTTGATAGCTGGCCAGTTGACTCCTGCGGAGCAGATATCTGGTCCTATTAACACATCACACAGTTCTAGGTCGCCAGTGCACTTGCCTGGATACACATCACACACACACACACACACACACACACACACACACACACACACTCACACTCACACTGCCCTGCTTTAGATATGTCTAGATCGGAAACTGGTCTGTTTTCTTTCATGTAGGTCTGCAGCGTCTGGTTCTCTGAACTGCTGGGTGTATAAACCTAGACTGGCAAGTGTTTAGCGGGCACACCTCCTAATGAATATGGCCTCCTTCCTTAAAGGTGCAGACTCGCTGTACAGGGACAGCTTCAGCTTCAGCGATGAGAAACTGAATTCTCCCACGGACTCCACTCCAGCCCTGCTGACTTCCACTGTGGCTCCTCGGAAAGGTGAGCCCACCACTGCTTCTATCTCTGCCCGCCCCATTTTGTTTATCCCCAACCAGGCGTTCACGGCGCACAAAGCAAGGAGATAAGACAATAAATGGTTTTGGGGGGACAGAATGCGTCGTTTCGTGGGATTTGGGCCACGTGTAGATTCTGTCTTGTGTCAGAGGGGAAGTGCTTCTCATTTTCCTGCTGGACTAGCTTGGCTTCGTAAGAACTCAGCAGTATGGCTTTGCAGCAATGAGAAGATTATTTTCTTTTTCTCTTTCCTTCCTTCCTTCCTTCCTTCCTTTCTTTCATTTCATTTCATTAACTGTTTACACTAGTGCTTTTGGGTGACCAGTTTAGCAGCTGTCTTTATAAGAAAAGGATGATCTAACATGGGGCCATTGAGATGGCTCAGTGGGTAAGCCTGCTTGCTGCCAAGCCCGACAAGCTGAGTTTGATCTCGGATTTGCTTGGTGGATGTCCTCTGATGTCCACATGGGCACATGTATTCATACATACATACACACACACACACCAAATGAATGAATGAATGAATGTTTTTAATAAAATAAAATGGACATGTCTCAAAACAGCAGCTCCACCCTGTCTCTGCTTCGATATGAATAGACCAAAGAGGGTTGGTTTAAAGAGGCTTGAATTAGCTCTTAGTTTTTGGTCTCACCAGCTAGAAAGCCGAATGTTCTGTTATATTGGAGAGGGGCCCTTTTGAGAACCAAAGATGCCTCCCCCCTCCAAGGAAAATTGAGCTTGCTGAAAAGAGTTGCAAAATGCAATAAAAATGGAACCAACTTGAAAAGAAATATGCCGATCCCCTCACTTGCCTCCGCCTGGCATTCCAACAGAACTTCCCCCTTTCTAGAAAGTGGGATATTTTTAAGTTCTCTTCTTGACACAATGTTACAGCCTCAGGGGATTGGACTGCGGTCCAGCCTCCAGTCTGCAATGGATCTGAGGACTCCAGGGATAGAGTAGCTGGAGAGTGGCTTCAGTAGTGCCCAGCTCTGCTACCCAATCCTCCAGAGGTGGGAATTACAGCAGGGAAAAAAAAGTCACTGTGAACAATGAACCGTTTGTACCCTGCAAAGGAAAATATTCAGCAGTGCATTTCAAGGAAGGAAGGAAGGAAGGCATGACAAACCATACAGAAGAAAGTAAACTGCACTGGAAAGCATCTACCTCTGACTGCAGAGACAGCGACGTCTGGATGAAAGCTCTGTGCTACTCTGGGAGGGGCCGTCACGTTCCCTGTTCCACTTGACATGAGCTAGTACGAATATTAGTCTCCTGTCACACCAGAGGGCCACTGTATTGCCCTCCAGCAGCAGCGCAAGCAAATAATTTGCCTTCCTTCCCCTCCCTGTCTCCCAGAGTTTTAAGACACCAAAGATGGATTTAAGATGGAACCATCTCCCAGGTTAGGAAGGTGGGTAGGATGGTGGCTTAGGGTGGTCGTGGACTACAGGACAAACTCTGAGGCTGTCCTCTGGGTCAGCTGCTGAGACACAAGTAAATGTGGGGGAGACA
>NW_004949186.1:24743-64381 GCF_000317375.1 Microtus ochrogaster
GAAGACTTCATTGCCGATCTTGACAGGACGTTAGCAAGTGAGTACACGCGTGGTGTTTAAAACAGCGCAGGGAACACTGAGCCACACCTTTGGTAATGCACTGTGATGTTTCCCAGCCTCCCCGGGGGTGGGAAGTTGCATCATAAGCTGCTCTAGGTGGAGAAACAGGACCACAGTGGCTCAGAAAGCGGTGTGGAGGATAAGCTTGCCGGAGAGTAGCCAGAGCTGCTTTCCCAACTGTGCAAACAGTTCAGCAGCAGACAATGGCACGTTGTTCAGAAAATGGAGGGAGTTTTGCTGGGGGGACGGCTTGCCGGTTCTGAGAGAAGGAACGAGCCCATGGGTCACACACACATTCCTCCAGCAAGCCAGAGAGGTCTGTCCACTTCATAATACCCCAGATTTGATGCAGGGGCCCGGTGAGACTTTTGTGAGGATTGAGTGCCAGAGAGAAGTGGTGTGGGATGCCCGTGCCAACCCGCCAGCCTCCCAGATTCAGCATGCAGATGCGTGCTTCTAATTTGGGATTACACTGTTGGTTACCCATTTCGTGTGACCCCAGATGAAGACATCGGGTCAAAATTGCAACACGTGGGGGGTGGGGTGGGGGTGTTAGAGGAAAGAACTGTCATGCTCTATCTGGGTGCTTGTCTTCAAAAGGGCAAGATTGTAGCAGTCAGGAGGCTTGGTCCCAGCTTGCAGGGTTGCTGGCCTCAGCGTCTCTCCTCATGAGGCACTCTGAGAATTTTTTGTTCTTGCTTCTGAATTATTTAGTGAAAGTGATCATTTTTCTGTAAGAAGTATTCTATGTCTTTACTCTGCCAGATAGGTAAATTTTAAAAATTTAGATTCAAAAATTAATTTAAAGTCTACTTAAAATAGCCAGGGTTTTAACACTCCGCCACTGTCCTTGCTTGATGCCCCCTTTCTTTTCCACGTTGCACTACCCGACATCAGAAGACCTAGGCCTGTTTTGACAGAGATTATTCTAATTGCAGCACAATTTGTATTAGGCCCATACCACAAGTCTGTCTACTTTACGCAACTGGCCCCCTAGCTGTTCCAGTTAGTCAGACGTATGTTGCACGGGAAACCTGCCATTAACGCTGCTGCTTTTGATGCCCGTCTGAGCCCATGTGATGTGGTTAAGCAGGGGGATTGTGAGTGTCTGGCAGGGTTAACTAACCCTATATCTTCTCTTCAGGTATGTGAAGCAAGGAGTCCAGGGTCCATAGGCCACAACAGTGAGACTCCCGAAGGCTCCAAGCACCTGGCAAAATCAGCTACTAGAATCAGCTGCAGGAGGGGACGAAGCTAAGGCTCACACGCCATCAGGCTGTTCTTGGCTCACCCTAACATTTGCCATCTGGCCCATCTCTGGGCAACTCAGACAGCAAAACTGACTTTATTTACCTGCCTGCAGCATGTTTCAGCAGATGATCTGTCTAATGTGTTTTTACTCCTTAAACATAACTCTTCTATAATTTAAAATGCGTTTATGGAAATATTTGTAATTACTTATATATAGTTGGAGACAATAATAAGCTTTTCCCATTATAATATATTTTTGTATACAAATAAAGTTTAAGCTGGAATCTGTACTTTGAGAAATGTCTTATTATTGCCAATATATTCCCATTCAGTAGCTTTCTAGCAGGAATGGCAGGCCCCTGGATTCCTTGTGAGAATTACCAAGTGTTGTGGCTATACTCACTTGAGGGTGGCCAGCTTCCTGAAGCGTCTTCTGCCCTCGAGACTTTATATTCTCAAAACTTTTTCTTTGTGGGGCTGGAGAAATGCCTCAATGGTTAAGAGCACTAGCTGCTCTTCTAGAGGAGTGGGCTTTAATACCCAGCACCCTCATGGCATCTTCATATCATAAACTCCAGTGCCAGGGACTCTGACGCCCTCTTCTGGACACCTCTGGCACTGCATGCACATGGTGCACAAACATTCAGGCAAACATTCATACATATAAAATGAAAATAAATAAATTAAAAAAATGTTCCCCCTTGGGGCTGGAGAGATAGTTAAAGCACTGGTTGCTTTTCTAGAGGACCCAGGTTCAATTCCCAGTACCCATAATGTTGCTTACAGCTATCTGTAACTCTAGTTCCAGGGAACCTAATGCCTCTGGCTTCCGCAGGCACCAGACACACACCTGGTGCCCAGACATACATGCAGGAAAAGCACTCTAACATATAAAATAAAAATAAGTAAATCTTGTCGGGCAGTGGTGGCACATGCCTTTAATCCCAGCACACCAGAGGCAGAGGCAGGCAGCCTGGTCTACAGAGTGAGCTCTAGGACAGGCTCCAAAGCTACAGAGAAACCCTGTCTCGAAAAAACAAAAAACAAAAACAAAACAAACATAAATACATCTTTAAAAAGAGAGCCTTAATTTAAAAATTAAAATTAATTTGACTTAATATTTTTGGTTCAGTAGTTTCATACATTTATATAATGACTTTTAGTCATTTACACACACACGCACGCACACGTGTTCATATTTCTCTTCTCCTGCTGGGCTCTTCTCGGCAGGCTGCCTGCTTATTTCATGGCTTCCTCTTGTGTGTGGGCCAGAGTTGGATTAGGGTTTCTTGTCTGAGTGTGGCTGGCAGGCTGTTTATCCCAGAGGAAGGGCACCCCTTTCAGTGGCTACTGAGGAATGAAAAAAATGAAACGGTTCATCAACCTGTGTCCTCCTCACCGAGGGCCCCTGCTGAGCTCTGTTCCCGTCTTGGCATCCCTGCTGCTGACATCCCTACATTCTTAAAGGACATGTCCCCAAACACAGATGTGCTGCTGGTCTGTTTTGTAAGCTTGAGTAGACTAGAGTTAGCTGGGAGAGGGACCCCAGCTGAGGAATTGCCTCTATCAGATGGGCCTGTGAGCACATCTTTGGGGCGTTTGCTTGATGTGGGAGGACCCATTCTGGGCAGAGCTACCGCTGAACAGGTGGTCCTGGGAGGTGTAGGAAAGGAAACTGAGGACCGGAGAGTTGATTCAGTGGTTAAGCACACTTGTTCTTACAAAGGACTTGGGTTCGATTCTCAGCACCCACATGGAATCTTCTTCAGGCACTAGCAGGTATGTGGCATATAGACATACATGCAGGCAAAGCATTTGTATGAATAAAATAAAAACCTAAAAACAAATTAGGGGAAAAAAAAGGCAAGCAGCCAGAAGCAGCAACAGAGGGCAAACCAATGACAGCATTCCTCCATGGTTCCTGATTCTGTTACTGCTAGAGTTCCTGCCCCAAGTTTATCCCTAATAATCAGGCCATGAAAGCCATATAAATCCCCTCTAAGTTGCTTGTGGTCACCATATTATCGCAGCAGCAGAAAACAAGGCAGGACGGCAAGTGTAGTCACTAGGTTCCTGGGGGATGAAGGATCAACTTTGATGGCAGTGTCTCAGATTATAACAGAGCTGGCTGAGTGTCAGTACCTCGTGACTTCACAGCTGTCATGGTGTCGCAGGGGGACACATTGGGTGTTTGTGTGACGATGATATGAACATCCCTCTGTGCTTTAGTGGTCATGTGTCGTACAACCTATACTCTTAGGTACAGTCCTAAGACTTGGGAATGACAGGAAACTGTAGTAATATGAGCGGCGGGCTGCTTCCCGCCACCCGGCTAGCTTTACCCGAAATAATTACACACAAACTGTATTCATTTTAACATTGCTTGGCCCATTTCTATCTAGCCTCTTCTAGGCTAATTCTCACATATTAATTTAGCCCATTTCTAATCATCTATGTAGCACCGGTCTTACCGGGAAGATTCTAGCCTATGTCCATCCTGGGTCGGAGCTTCATCACGTGCGTCTGCTCGGGAGCAGGGAGCATGTCGTCTCTGTCTGAGGCGTCTTACCTCACTTCCTCTTCCTCCTGGCATTCTGCTCTGTTTACTCCACCCACCTATGTTCTAAGCTATGAGCCCAAGCAGTTTGTTTATTACTCAACCAATGAAACCAACAGATTGATATATGACACTCCCACAGGAAACGGTGATACTATCCAGCATCTCATGCGTCGATTACATTCTTTTCACTGGTAGGGATGGCAGGTTTTCAGTGTTAAAGTTTTTTTATTGTACACAGTTGCTGTGTTGAACTGCCAGCCACTTCTTTTTCTCGAGTGTATAAAGAGACTACACTTGATCAACGCCTGCTGCCCCGATCTGTGTTGAGTCCTTTCTAGGAGTCCCCTATAATGGTAAAACTCACTTAGCAAAGCATGCTTGAACATTATTAATATTTGATCCTTTTTAGGGCATTATGGAAAGACACTGTTTGCTTTCTTTTCCTCAAGCCTTTCAAAACTCTTTGTGTTCAATGCAAGCATTCTCTCTCTCCCTCTTAATTTAAAGACCTTTATCTTTACGTGTGTGTGATGTGCACACACGTGCCCTGGCATGTGTATGGAGGACCGCATACATACATCTTTGTGAGGCAGTTCTCTCCACCTTCGCACGGGCTCCAGGGATCCAGTTCAAGCCCTCATGTTTTGCAGCAACCGCCTTTCCTGGCTGAGCCATCTCACTGGCCTCTCCCTTAAAAAAAATACTGAGGCATGATTCACGGGCCGAAACTTCAGTTTTGTGGCTGTTAGCATACCCAAAGATATTACAGCCATCACTGCTGCTAATTCTCTATCTGCATGATGGTCTATTCTAGACCCATTAAGTGAAAGTTGACACTGTGGTCTCCTGTTAGCATATTCCCAAGGTTAACTCACATTGCATACCTTTTAATAGCAAAATAATATTCCACCATGTGGCTGTGTCACGTTCTGTTTATACAACCATTAGCTAATGGTTGGCATTTGGGTTTCCACTTCTGAGCTAATGAGTAACACTCTCATTAGGACCCATGTGTGAGTATTTGTGTGGGTGTCTGCTTTCATTTCTCCTGGGTATATACGCAGAGCTAGGATGCCTGGGTCAGATCAAGCTCTGTCTTCAACTCTTTGAGGCACTTTTGAATACCATGAAAGCAGCCATGAATGTGTGGTGTTCTGTTCCCAGCTGTAGTTGAGACCTCCCACGTCCCCATGTCCTCACTGGGACATGTCTCTGTTTGAAGAGTGGGCCCCTGGGTGTGGGGTACGGTCTCACCATCGCTTGTCTGGCGATTCTTGTGTAACAATGTCCTGTGTACGTCTTCCAATGTACTTACTGGCTTCTGTCTTCAGTGTTGAGCTGCAGGAAATCACCATGGATTCTGGACACAGCTTCCTTACCAGATATGTGATCTGAAATATTTTCATATCTCTCTTCTGTGGGCTCCTTGTACAGGACTGACCTCAAAGCCAAAGTGTCACCGTCTTCAGGAATTCATCTGGGCCTGCTTACAAAAGAGCCTTGCAGTGGGCCTGCTGGCTTCCCACCTTCCCTCCTAGAGAGGGGGCAGGAGGACCACGGGACCCTCCTGGAATCCATCTAGCCCCCCTCCAACCAGCTGTAGCAATTCTGCCCTAATTGCAGATGACCTTAAGGTATTGGGGGAAGGCCAGAGGATATCAGTGTAGAATGATGAAGGGAGGGGACTTCATCTACTTAGCCAGGAGGAAGCTCTCAACCCTGCTGGGTGCAGAACTCCAGCGCTGCCTTAAGATCACACACCTCCTACTCATAACCTCACACCCATGGCTCTGTAAGTAAGCCCAATAAACTCATGGTTCCCCCTGGTAAACTGTGGCAGAACCGGTTGAATTGAGCCTAGGTTTGTTGTTGGGACCTTAGGAGGAGGGTAGGCCTTATTTACCTCTCTCTAGGGAAGGACAGAAAACAGAGCTGTCTTTTCCCTTTCTGTCCTGGAAGCATGAAAGTTTTAATGTTGTTGAAATCCAGTGTTTTTTCTCCTTCTGCGGCTTGCAGTGGTGGCGTTGTATCTAAGAAACCGCAGTTGGACCTCAGCTCATGGATAGTCGCTCCTGTTCTTTAAAAAGGTCACAGTTTTTATCTGAGCGAAGTGGTTCACGACTGTAATCCCAACACTGGAACACCAAGGTACAGTCATCCTGAGTTCAAGGCCAGCCTGCGCTGCATAGGTGAGTTCAAGGGCTACATAGTAGCCTTGAATTTGTCTTGAATTTTTCGAGAATTTGTCTCGAAGAAAACGAAACAAAACAAAACAAATCAGGGGTCTGGAGAGAAATGTCGTTAAAGCGCTTGCCTTGAGAACCCAAGTTTCATGTCCAAAGCACACGAGAGAAATGCTGGGCATGGCGGCATGCTTGTGATTCCAGTGCAGGGCAGGTGGAGACAGGCAGATCCTTGGGGTTCAGGTACTAGCCAGCTAATTCCACTTGGCAAATTCCAGGCCACTGAACTCGGTTCCAAAAAGCAGGTGGGTGGGGCTGGGGCCCATTGGTAGGTGTTTGCTTTGCTAGTGTGATGGTCTAGGCTCGATTCTCAGTACTGGAAAAGCAGAGCAAAAAGCAAAGGGCACCTGAGAAATACTTGAGACTGTCCTCTGCTATCTGCGTGCACACGTGACACACACCCACCCTCGTGCTCCACACACAACCTAGATGTGATGGGCTTTGAGGTAAGCAGTACAAAAGGAGCCCCAGCATTGCTCTTTGGCACCAGGCCAGCCAGCTGTCACGATTCTCCGTTTTAAGAAGACATTTTGAAGACTCATATGGAGTGAGATTGGTGCCTCCATGGAAGAGCAGCCATAAACGGATGGACTCTCCCTCTCTCTCGTGCTTTTGCTCAGTCTCACTGTGCACCACAGGCTGTTGTAGAACCTGCAGTGTAGCTCAAGCTTTCGTGTTCAAATTCACGCACCTTCAGGCTCTGCTTCTCAGTGCTGGTATTTGAGGTGTGTGCGATGACAGGCTGACTGTTTTCTGTCTGAACAACTGATCTTTATTTATAGGCATAGGATACCTGCCCATTGATAAGGAGCCATTTAAATTATTATTGTTATTATTATTTTTTGTTTTTCAAGACAGGGTTTCTCTGTAGCTTTGGAGCCTGTCCTGCATCTCACTCTGTAGACCAGGCTGACCTCAAACTCACAGAGATCCACTTGCCTCTGCCTCCTGAGTGCTGGGACTAAAGGCGTGCACCACCATTGGCCTGCTCTGTTTAAATTATTTTAAAGTTACAAATAACAGGTTTATTTTGCCTCTTTAATTTCTCTCAATTATATCTTGAAGTTTTTTTTGGTATAAACCTTTCATCTTTTTTAAATTTTATTAAATTAATTGTCTTGGTTATTGTTTTATCTCAAGGAAAGGACATCATGACCATGGCAACTCTTATAAAAAAAAAATTAATTGAGGGCTTGCTTACAGTTTCAGAGGTCAGTCCACTGTCGTCACGGCAGGGAGCATGGCACCAGGCATGGCAGACACAGTGCTGGAGCAGTGGCTAAGACCTACATGCTGAACCTTGAGCCAAGAGAGAGACACTGGGCTTGGCATGGGCTTTTGAAACCTCACAGCCCATCCCAAGTGACACACCTCCTAATCCTTCTAATCCTTTCAAATAATGCCACTCTTTGGTGACTAAGCATTTGACTATATGAGTTGTGGGGGCGCATTCCTAGTCAAACCACCACACTAAATGTCCTGATACTACCGGAAATAGAGAGCTGGCTCTGTGGGGAGAAACACCTGCCACAGCAGCCTGACAGTCTGAGGTCAATCCCTATAACCTGACTAAAGGAGGAAAAAGAACGCTCACTTTGTAACATTGCCCTCTGACCTTCACACAAGCCCTGTGGTACACACAGACCCACACAATAAAAACAGAAAACTAGTAAAAAATTTTAAAAAGAAAATAGATTTTTTTATTAATTTTAGATTTTCTTCATCGCTAATGTTTAGAACTGATATTAATTTTTTATGTTGGTCCCACGTCCTTTAGCCTGGCTGTCTTTATTATGCCTGTGTGTGTGTGTATATCACAATCACATCACACTGTTTGCAAGGACTAACAATGTCTTTGCTTCTCCCCTTACACTCTGACTACATTCCATTTCTTCTTCTTCTTCTTCTTCTTCTTCTTCTTCTTCTTCTTCTTCTTCTTCTTCTTCTTCTTCTTCTTTTGGTTTTTTCGAGACAATGTTTCTCTGTGGCTTTGGAGCCTGTCCTGGAACTCGCTCTGTAGACCAGGCTGGTCTCGAACTCACAGAGATCCGCCTGCCTCTGCCTCCAGAGTGCTGGGATTAAAGGCTCCATTTCTTCTTCTTCATTGCATTTGCTGAATTTGTTTGAACAGTGGCAAATAGGCACCGCCCTCCTTCTGCTTGTGGTCTCAGAGGACAAGCTCAGACCATGAAGTGTTGATGACATGATGACCCTGTTGTGACGTGTTACATTGTCATTTTTCTCATTTTTAAAAGTATGTGTTTATTTTTATTTTATGTGTGCAGGTGTTTTGCCTGCACGCATGTCCGTGCAGCATGAAGGCCAGGAGAAGGTGCTGGATCCCTTGGAACTAGAGCTATAGACCCCATGCTGTGACCAGCCATGTGGTCATGGGAACCAAACCCAGATCCTCTGCCAGAGCAGCAAGGGCTCCTAAGCATCTCTCCAGCCCCTCTTTTGGATCAAATATGTGCTCAACTTCTTTCTTAGATTTTTGTCTTTTCTATTGCATGGATTTGGCTTTGCTCATGCATCCTAGTCTTTCTTTTGGATAAATCTCTTCATTCTCCCCAGGACACCATCAGCTCTTTGTTTTCCCCACATCGTTTGATGCAGGAGCAGAAGAACTGCTTTGTGGTACTCTCCGGTCTTCTCTCTGTGGTTCCAAGCTGGACAAGCAGGGTGCAAGGCTCTGTGGTCTGGTGCGAGCGATAAGCTTCGGGAAAAAGGATGGATTCTTTTCTGTGAGTGGGTAGGAGGGGTGTCCTATGCTTTTAGAGGCCTTGTTGGGTAATAACTTAGGGACAAGTGGCCTGAGTCAGGGCTTGAGGCTCAGGAATGCTGAGAAGTGTTTTCAGGGCTCCCTGAGATGTGTTTTAAGGAGGAAGGGCCTGACCTATTTTGAAATATGGGTGTTACGCCGTTTGTATTTGAAAAGCACAGATGTTCGCACCCCCCCCCCCATTTCTTGGGTGTTCTAAATTATGGATCAGAGATTAAGAGGTAAACAAGCTGGGGGTTTCTTTCTCACCAACTTTCCAAGATGAGCAGCACAGGGTTATTCCCTGGTCAGAGGGATGGCGTGGTCTCTGGTCCTCAATTTCTCTGTCAGCTAGGGGGAGGGGAGACAGCCAGCAAAGCCCAGGCTTGTCCCTGTCCACATCATGAGGTGAAGGGACACATCACCTCTGCTCAGGTGGAGTCCCTTGTTCATGTCTTAGTCACCGACTAACACTAACCTCCTCGAGGACCTGAGCAAGTTGATAGGAAAACCACTTGACTGTGACCTGGAGGCGGTCAGCTAACAGGCTTTTCTGGGACATAGCAAGACTGGATACCATGCGGGCAATGCAGGAGTGTTGTTGAGTGGAAGTATTCTGCTCTAATTTCTGAGAGGAATGGCCAAAGAAAAACAAAACAGAAAATATGGCACACCCAGAAGTAGGGTGATTTAGTGCCAGCCCAAGTATTCGTGTGCCAACCCAGCCTCTGGAATGGGGTGGAGGGACCCAGCCTGTGTCTCCTCCCCAGAGATTGTGACTGAGAGAGTGTGCACCACATTCGCCTCAAGTGTGAAAAGTCACGTCAGCTCTGAAGGGAGAAGATGACTGGCCATTGGCAGTCCCGGTTGGGATTTGATGAGCCCTCATCACGGACGTCTCTCTCAATGTGTGGTGGAAGGAAGGAGGGGTTTTGAAGCTAGACCAGGCTGAGCTCTCAGCAAGACTGTTTAGCAGCTGTGTGACCACGAACAAGCTGTGGATACCCGGCATCTCCTTGGCTTTGTTTGTGAAGCTGAGAAGCGAGTCTTTGTCTCCTAGGGTCATGATAAAATTCAGACAGAGCCAAGGAATTGTGTCCAGCACACTTCCTCCTCCTCTTATGGGTACAACAGACTCCTGTACCTGAGGCAGAATTAAGCTTCAATTACAGTGTGTACCATGGGTGGGTCCAGAGGCACTGCTTCATATGTGGTGGAAGACACAGGACCAGAGTTTGTAAAGCACAGTGGGCCAGGAGGTAGGCTTGGGGCCCCAGCCCCATGGCTGCCTGGGCCTCCTCTCCTCGACAGGGCCTCCTATCCCTGGCTAAGACCAGGATGCTCAGGCCTGGGGCTGTGACCCAGACTTCATAGTTGGTGTGTACTGACCCCCACTTGCTGCCCTCCTCTGCACAGCAGAAGGGCTGTTTGTTTCCTCAGCGTGAACTCCTTCCACACCCACATCCCAAAATATTCTCCTGTGTTAATATATTTGGCCAAGAAGGTTTGTGGTGAGAGACACCAAACAGGAAACGAAATGGCTGTCATAGCAGCTGTGTGCATGTCTTGTTTTCTAATGGCTTCCTCCGGTGTAGTCCACCTTCCCTGCCTGGCTTGGCAGTAATTGCAGGGGCAAATAGAAGGGAAAAGGGGAAGCCCGTTTTTAGAAGGGAACATTTTCCCTCAAGTTCAAAGTTCACTGAAAGTTCAAGATTAAAACCAGCCACAGCGATCATGCTAGAAGGCTCTTTCCCTCCCAGAACCTCTGTGCACATGGCTCCTGCTGCCAAGAATGCATCCCCTGCCCCGTTTCTAGCTAATTCTGACTTTCGGATCAATTCTAGGATCCCTCATTTAGACCTTCCTCACCCCCTGGTCTAGGTTGGTTCGTTGTTGCTCTATTCTTCTAGAACTTTCCTTAAGATCACTCATCTTGTTTAGCAATGAAATACTCATCTGTGCCTGTTCTGGCTTGAGTCGGAACCCATCCCCCACAGGCCCATGTGGTTTAACTCTTGGCCCTCTGCTTTTGGCAGGCACTGTTTTGGGAAGTTGTGGGGCTTTGGGTCTTCGCTGGTGGAGAAAGGCACTGAGTGTTACACTAAACTGTCTACTCTCTACGTGGCTTGGTCCAGCAAGATTCTGTGAGTCGTTAACACATATTGCTGCTGCTATGAACTCCGCCTTGTTTTCCCCGCCACACTGGACTGAGGTTCCTCTGAGACTGTGAGCCCCAAGGCCCTCTCTTCCCTCAGGTTATTTCTGTTGGGGGCTTTGTCACATCTGTGAGATAAGTAGCTAATGCAGTGTGACTTTTTGGTGCTGGTCTCCCCAGCTTCATGCAGATGAGTAAGATCCGTGAGGGCAAGGACCTTGTCTGGTTCAGCCTCAGTGACTATCACGGTGCTGAAGAGAGAAGCATAGGCCTTGTCCATTGAGTGGATGGGTCTCCTTCAAGGTCCAGGCAGCCTGGATGTGACAGCCACTGGGTGCTTGTTCCTCAGACCACCCTGCTCACACGATTCACAGCTTCCCCTTCTCCAGACCCTTCTCCCCGCGAGATCTCCCGTGAGACATTGATCCAGAACTAACACTGGTATCAGAGCCACAACAATCCTTTCTCCAGCTACTTCTAAGTCATGGTGGAAGAAGAGGGCCCTGAAGACTGGAAACCTTGGAGGCTCAAAGAAATGAATTCCCAGGGGTAAAATTTCAGAGCCTTAAGCGGTAGTGAAGAGACCACCCTTGATCCCAACAGTGCTTATATCTTCTTGTAGAATAGAGATTCGAAAATCAGCCCCAGTTTTCGGGCTTTGCCTTGTGTAGAATATTATGTAGGGTGTGTGCACACGTGCGTGTGTGTATGTGAGTGTGTGTGTGTGGAAAACACACCTGCCTGCACATACACAACTGCCCCCAGGTGTTGACGTATTTGTATATTATGAAGTTAAAGGAGCAGGAGACCAGGATGTGGGCTCTGGTTTGGAAGACCTGGGCCCTGAGGAGTAGCTTAGAGAGTGGTGACAGCACAGAGAGCGGGCGCCACAGCGGCCCCACCTCCTGAAGGCTTGCCTGTGCTTGTCACCTTACCGAACAGAATTAAATTCATAAGTAGGGTTCTGCACCTCACATGGGAAGGACCCATTCCCACGTGCACCCTGGAAGTCTGTGACCTGTTGTCCTAGGCCAGAAGCCAAAGTATGTTCTGGGACCAGAAAAGCCAGGGGCTTGGCTGTGGCTCCTGAGCCAAAGGAAGCCCCCACCCAGCCAAGAACAGGTTTGGGAAGGGCAGGACCAGAGCGTGACCCTTCTCTCGTCAGGGATGTTTTGAGGGTGAGGGCAGGAGTTACAGGAAGGAGACCCAGGAAGTCCAAGTAGGCAAGGTGATAGCAGGGGCACCAGTCATACCAGGAGGGACTCAATATGAGGAGCCCTTTCTGCTCAGGACATCAGGAGGGCAGAGAAGTTTCCTGGGATAGCTCAGACAGCTATAGGAGGGCAGAGAAGTTTCCTGGGATAGCTCAGACAGCTATAGGAGAGCGAAGGAGGTTCCTGGGAGATAGTTCAGACAGCTATTGGAGGGCAGAGAAAGTTCCTGGGTTAGCTCAGACAGCTGGAGAGGAATTTTAGAATTAGCCAGTGAAGCTTCTGAAGCATAAACAGATGCAAAAAGAAAAGAAATTGTCAGCCTAATCTTAAAAGAAAAAGAAAATCAAATAATGCCAGTATTTATTTGAGAGTCGCTGCGCTGCAATGGAACGGCAGAGCCCAGCAGCAGGAGCCTATCCGCTCACAGCTATAACCTTTGGCCAAATGGGATGGGGTTAAGGTAGGGGAAGTCTGTACAGACAGATTGAGAAGGCTCATGCCAGATATTTTGAAATGACCATCCTTGGTCACAGTGACTAATAACAAGAGTGACATGGTCTGGGGTTATACAGACGGTTCCTGGGCAGATGTCCTTGCAGAAGTTCTCTGGGTACAAGGTTGTGGTGGCATTTATGGACTCCTGTCTGGAAGAATCTTCGATGATAGTCACTCACACCATCTTGTATAAGAACCTTTCCATCACGGGTGGCTTTATTTACTTTTTTTTCTTTTCCTGGTAAAAATGGAACAAGATGTCCATTTTATTCTGACAATTTCAGATTTCTTTCATAAAAGTGGAGTGGAGTCTAGCATCATTGTGGAAGGGTGTGCTGGCTGTAGCTCTCCTAAATACACTAAGAAGTAGGTGTCTGTCAGGCATTGCTCTCTTAGGCAAAATAAAAAACAGAATCAAACACAAGCAAAAAAAAAAAAAAAACACCCAAAAATGAACAACAACAAAAAACCACACACACACCAAACAAAACCAAAACCAAACCCTCCAAAAAACCAAAACTCACAAACAAACAAACAAAAAAACCCAGGAATGTAGGGAGTTGAGCTCCACAGCTCCAACACAAGGAACCAGTCACCACAATCTCAGGGGATCTGGGCTGATCCAGCTATAAACTGTGTCCTGAAGGACATTCATTTACCAGTTGCTCGGGTGCAGATAAGAAAGGTTGCCTAGGGCAAACGGCCAAGGAGCCTCAAGCACAGAGGAGAAAAACATTTGGGGAGGGAGGTCACCTTGATGACAGGAAACCTATTGTGCTAAATTTAGAGCCAGCAGAGGGGTTTGAAACCGGTCCACCTGGCCCCTGGAGACCCAAGGTACTAGGGAAAAAATCTGGGTCCTTGGAATTGAAGAAAAAAGAAGTCTTGTCAGAGAAAGTGAAGAAATGGTTCCTCACCTGGGGACGGCTAGTTCAAGCCCAGCCAGACTGTTTAACTGCCACCCATGAGCCTGGGCTTCTGAACTGTGGCTCCAGACACCTGTGAGCTCTGCTGCTTTTGTCTTGAATGTTCCAGAGTCCATCCCCATTATGCTAAGGTCTGTTCTGAAAGACAAAACTGTGTTCTCAGTGAGAATGAAGAGCCTTGTCTAAAAGGTCAGATTAGCATTTCCTTCTGATGGCCCGGGAGTGCTCCAGACAGTCACTGCTTTTACGATGGCAGACACCTGGCTTTGTGTCTGCCCTGGAGTCTCAATTCTTGGTTTCTGGTGCTTTTGGTTGCAAAATCCAGAAGAGACTCAGGGCCCCAGAAGAGGAGGCGCTGGGAACTAAAACCTTCCTTCCACAGGGCTGTCCTGCAGCTTGCACCGCAGACCAGTGGCCATTTAAAACCAGTCACTTTCCATATTGCCAGAGGAGGGAACAAGAGACCCAGAGCTAAGTGACAGCACGGGCATCGGACTTGGACACCCTATTAGCAGGTTAGGAAGCCACGGAGGAGGAATCTCTCTCCTTCATAATCAGCTTTCCCCATAGTTAGGGTTTAAATACCGCGTAGAGGTTTTGTGGCATTGTTGAGGCCCCTTAAGGGGAAGCTATTCCTCCTCACCAAAAGAATGGGATCTGGTTTTACCTCTGGTGCTGGGTGGAGACATGATATTCTAAGCTACCTCTGAGATCAAAACATTATAAACAGATGTCTCCTCTGTCAAGAGTTGATCAAGTTGGGCTTTTCGATCAAATCACTTGGCCGGACAGCTCCACGTGAAGGTTGATTTACCTGAAGATAGCTAAGGGTTGTGAAGAATAATTATCTCCTTAATGAAACAATGTATTATGTTACTGTATAGGGGTCTTGATCTAGGTCACTTTTTCTCAAGAATTAAAAGACGAGAAAACCGGGAGATCTTTGACCCAGTCAGCTGGTAAAGAAAGACTTTCATTAGGATTGAGGAAATGCACAGACGCATGAACACATACACAGACAGACAGACAGACAGACACACACACACAGACACACACACACCAAGGCAAGACCGTATGCCAGTGACTCAATCTGTGGGGCACCTAAGACCATCAGAAAACAGAGATATTTACATTAGGATTCATAACATTAACTGTAGGGACCTTGAAGTTGACCAAATTCTCAGAACAAAGGAGGTTTATTTGTTCCAGAGGAACAGAAGGCAGGGATAAGGGACAAAGACAGAGGATAGAGGAAGAGGGAGAGGGGAGCAAAGGGCCAAAAGAGAGGGGAGGTGTTATGTCCAAGTTTCTGGTCCCCAAATGAATTCATGGAGCCAGATTTCTGGTTTTTAATAATATTCAAACTTAAGTTTGGACCACACCTCCACCACGCCAACACAGTGGGTAAGGGAAGGGCAGCCCTGAACCCGGAGAAGGGGAAACGCCACAATCAGGGGAGTTCAAGTCCTGTTGTCTAAGGATTGGGAGAGGAGTATATAGGCTAAGGTGGTTTCTGAAGCCATTGATTAGTTTTTGGATGCTTGAAACCCTAACAAAGGGCCATTAATAACTGACAAGGTATCTTCAAGGACAGGATGCCTCGAGGAACAATTGGACCTCATTAAATTTTATGGCCCTGCTCCCTATCTTAATTGGCCATTTTTAGGGTATCTGCTGTGGCAGCCCATTTCTGGAGCTGAGATCTGCCCACTCCACCCCCACAGCTCATTACATGGCTTAAGATGAAGCCCCTTCTTTAAAAAGAGTTTGCAAAGTCAGGCCCTCACAGAAGGGGTATTCATCCCCTGGGGACAAAGGACTGCCTCTGGGTAGAGAGGAGGTAGATGTGGCCCCTAGGGAAACGGTGGTTAGTAACAGTGAAAGTGGACACCTGAGTCAGGATGAGCTGTTTCATTTTAATTGGGCATGTTAATTAGGTGAGCCAAAGGAGGCTTCTAATTGCTGGACTTCAATACTTTGATAGCTGGACCTTGGGAGTCAGTCTTGGGTGGAAGTGGCCAAACAAGGAAATAGATCTTAGAGCTAACTTTAGGAATCTAATCTAACGTTTTCTTTAGCAAGACAGAGGGAATGGAGGAGAAGGGCAAGGCCTACCAGAACCATGCTTGCCACAGTCAAGCTGGTCAGAGTCCCTTCAGCTAAAAAATTATAGTTACAAAGTAGCAATGAAAATAATTTTGTGGTTGGAGGTCACCACAATGTAAAAAGGGTTGCCGCATTAGGAAGGTGGAGAACCCCTGCCCCATGAAAAGCAGGGCAAGACTCTGGAAGCAGGAGCCTAGTTTTTTCCTTGAAGGTTGATGGTTGGCTTGTTTGGTAGGTTGTTTGTTTCTTTGTGTAGTCTGGGCTGTCCTGGAACTCACTTTGTAGACCAGGCTAGCCTTGAACTCACCATGATCCACCTACCTCTGCCTCCTGAGTGCTGGGATTAAAAGCATGCACCACCACCACCAGGCCATGTTGGTTGTTTTTGTTGTTTTATTTTTATTTTTTTATTTTTTTTGAGACAGGATTTTTCTGTAGAGCCCCTACTCTCCTGGACCTTGCTACCAGGCTGGCCTTGAACTCAGATCTACCTGCCTCTGCCTTCAAAGTGCTGGATTAAAGGCGTGTGCCACCACCACTTGGCAAGGTTGGTAGCTGTAAGGGTCCTTGAGGAGTGGGATTGACCTCCCTTTAGGGTTGGTCAGTTAGAACACAGGCATGGAGGCTGATAGACCTCCAGGTTTGGGGTAAACACATTGTAGTCTGGCCTTGAACTTGGTGGATAGTTCTACAGCAGG
The DNA here is from genome assembly GCF_000317375.1 of Microtus ochrogaster. NCBI lineage: Eukaryota > Metazoa > Chordata > Mammalia > Rodentia > Cricetidae > Microtus > Microtus ochrogaster. The sequence continues at coordinate 41,213 of NW_004949186.1, forward strand.
AACCTTTGTCTCAGGGAATCTTTCTAACTCCAGTCCCTCACTTCCACATCCAGGAGCCCCTGCAGCCATGCAGTCAGATGCTTGCTGACCTTCATTGCTAAGCCCGCCTAGTTTTTAGAGTTATATAATCCATAAAGCATAGCTTGTTGCTGTTCCCTTTTCCTTTCCAGCCCGTCTTTGGATACTGATCACAATCCTAAATGTGATTGCTGGTCATAATCCTCCGGACATTCTCTCTCAGTCGGAGACTCTGAACTTGTCTACTTTCTTGATCTCTCGAACTCAGAAGGCTTGACTGAAAACTCAGATCCTTTTAGCCTTCTCCCTTCTGTCAGCAGCTGCCAAGATGTACGATTCAAGATGCCTACTGAAAGATCATCCAGAAGGAAAGACAGACAAAGGACAAGTGACTTGGGACAGTTCCGTTCTTTATTATGACGTAATGCCTCCAGAGGGGGTCTGTAAGTATCTCAGAGCTTGCTGGACACTTGCAAGCTGGGTTAGAAACAGGGAAGAATGGCTGTGTGCACGTGAAAAGCTCCCAGTTTGGCTGGGGATTGGCTTTGCTAGCAGTGACCACAGGCAGGTGAGCCATGAGCTGGGTAACTGATAAGCCGCGACCAGGGGTCTGCAGGGGACGGTGTTAGGAAAGCGAGCCTGGAGTGTTAATCACTGGAAATCATCACCATTTAACCAAAACGGAGGAACTTTTGAAAATGTCCTGGGCGTGCTTAACAGCTGCCCTATAATAGTTTTAGATCTAATAAAATTATTATTTTTCCCCAGTCTTTTTTTTTTTCCTTTTAAAAGACACTATATAGCTTTGGCTGACCTGGATATGTAGACCAGGCTGGCCCTGAACTCACAGACATCCCCCTGTCTCTGAAGCGCTGGGATTAAAGGTGAGTGCCACCACACCTGGCCTGAATAAATCTACAGATAAGACAAAGTATCCACTGGAAGGAGGGAGCCCCCAGGCCCTGCTAACCAGGAGAGGGAGGGGTGAAGGTGGCCTGTGCCTAACCCTGGCCTTTGCTTTCTTTTAAGTTTTGAAGAAATGCTATTCATCAGGGTATTTCACCTGTATGTCTATCCTGTGCACCACAAGTACCTGGTGCCAAGAAGGGTGTTAGCTTTCCTGGAACAGACATTACAGAGCCACCGGGTAGGTGCTGGGAATCGAACCCAGGTCCTCTGCAAGAACATCTAGTGCTCTTAACTGCTGCGTTATCTCTCCATTCCCCCTTTCCTTTCTGAACTGATGGATGTTGGAAAGCCGTTTTTCCAGGGCAGGAGGTATACCTGCAATAGCGAGTTTTTTTTCTGCACTGCGGCTGTTCCTCCCAGGGTTCTGTTCCACACCGGCCTCTAGTGCTGTTGGACTTTGGCAAACTGAATGACAGGTCCTTACTGGAGCTGCGCAGAGCCAGCTGGACAGTCTACCAGGAGCACAGACCAAGCTCACGTTAGTCACCCTTCTGGGCAGTACAGGAAGAAGTGATTGACACGTGAAATATGCCTGTCCTAGCGTGGCACGGAAGCTTCCGAAGTCCCTCTAGGGTTCCCGAGGACAAAGACATCCTGTTCTGGGACTTAGACAAATCTAGCATTTAAGAAGTGTGGAGTCACTGTCAGAGGGCTCCTTTCTGTGCGGATGTGACGGCAGAGGAGTCCCCCGCAGTCTGGAAAGCCGTGCTCTGGAGGGGCTCTTGAGAGTGGGGCTCAAGTGCAATTGCCCTGCGTGCACAGCATTCGACACAGGTGACTCATTTGTCCTCAGAGCCAGCGCCACCAGGCCGGCAGCTGTTGTCCCCGGTGTGCAGACAGGAAGGACTTCAGTCAGGACAGTACGGAGAGGGGCAGGACCGCTCCACACGCTTTCGGCCATGCCAGATGCTCCCCAGGAAAGATCTCGTTTCCACACAGGGCTTCCTGCCATTCAAGGCTCAGAAGTGGGCTTCCTGAGGACTTCCATCCAATGGAAGTCTCAGGAACTTTGCCCCCTGACTATGAAGTTCAGCTTTTCCCTTCACTAGCTTGCTACGACCGGACAGTCTCAGAAGCAACTTAGGTCAGTGTTGCCATGGTTCCCTTAGCCGGCAAGAGAGGCAGTTGATCAATACAGCCCCGGGGTTCCCTTTGGCCTCCAGGCTGTGACCAGAGGTTCTATGGAAAAGAGAAAAGAGAAATCTGCAAAACTCATTCCTTTAGACATCAAGCAATAGAGACATTTAATTTAGAAGCCACCTAACTTGGTCCCTGGGACAACTAAATAAAGTGGGAATGAATTTCTTTTGCTGTTTTTGTTTTTGAAATAGGGTCTTAACATAGCCCAGGCTGGATTGGGATTTGTTATGTACCTAAGGATGACTTTGAATTTTCTGACCCTCAAACCTTCACCTCCCCGAGTTCTGGGATTGCCAGTACCATGCTGGGGACCCAACCCAGGACTTTTGTGCATGCTAGGAAACTCTATCACCTGACTGAGCTATAGTCCCGGCCCTGGGCGTGAGACTGCTGGCAACAGGAACCTTGGCGGCCTCACTCCTTTTTCTGCGCCTGGGGTCTCCTGCACCCTCCTTATCCAGGGTAGCTTTGCACATTGTCTCCTCTACTCGACCAGGAGCTGTTGGAAGCTATGGCTGCTTCCCCACAGGTCTCCGGGAACGTGAAGTAACTTGGAGTAATAAGAAAGCTGGACAAGGAACCTGAGAACTGACTGAACTCCTGAGCCTGCAGCTTTCTCGTTGGAGATTTGGCGCAAATCCTTAACACATTCTGGAACTTGAGCTTTATGGCTTAAATATCATAAGCAACCTAACAATTTATTAAGAGAGAGAAATGAAAGCTCATAGAACTCTTCCATAAAGAGAAGCAAAGGAGAGAGCTTGTGTTTTTGGGTTATTGAAAAAAATCCATATTGAGTAAATTTAGTTATCATACAGACTGGCTTTAAGTTTTGAATGCTGTCAATCTTCCAGAAAGCCCTTTTAGGGGTTCCTTTCATGGTCAAAACCCTCTAAAGGTAACTCTATACTGGATATTCCTATTTATAAGCTGGGAGGGCCTGAAAAATCTTCCTCATTTAGGCTCTCTGCAGGGCCCTAGTTCCTCTTCCCGGACGTCTGGTCTGAAAGACCTCACAGGGTGTTCCTCCCAGGAAAAGTTGCGCTGAAATCTGATGGCTACCAGGCCAGCCCTAGGCCATTAGACCCTGGGGAAGTGCAGACTCAGGCTGAAGCCTCTCCTCACCTCCAGGCTGGCTGTACCCTTCCTGCCTCTGTGACCCATTTGACGGTATTACCCCATCCGCCTTAGGGGTCTCCTCTCCCAGCCTGTGGGCTCCCTAAACGACTTCTCTCTCCTCCTTTCTGAAGTCAAGATCTCTAGCACACAGTGAGTGATCCAGACAGCCAACTGAGTTATAGACTTGGGTACAGGGCAGGATCTCAGACTGCCATGTGTTAAATTCATGGCCCGAGTCACTCATCTAGTAGCTTACAATTGCCTTCTGCTTCAGCGGGAGTTGTTCCAAGTCCACGGAAATTGCTTTTTGACTGTGCACTTACTAATATCGTAAAAGAAAAAACAACCAAAAGTCAGGGAGACCAAAGTTGGTGGCCAGCAGTACCCAACCCAGACTGGCAGGGGAGGCACTGGTGTGCGGTGACGAGAAAAGTGGCTTCTTGTTTTAGAGACAAAAGGATTGACTTCCCGAGGTGAATCTCGGAGGCAGCAGTGTGAGCCATCTCCAGCTGCTCCATGTTAAAGGTCACTCAGAGACACTGGGCTCTCCCCTCCTGGCAGCTGGTACCTCCTTTCTATGCTTCATTCGGCTCCTGGTTAGGGCCCAGTGGGCTCATGGGAATCTCTTCTGTTCTCACTGTTAAGCCAATGACACTTCCACGGTGTTGATGCTTCATGGCGTCACCATGGTTTGATCAAAGTCCTTTCAGGCTTCTGCCTTGTCTAAAGACAGACTTAAGTAACTGTTTCACTGAGTGAAGTTCATATCCCACAGAGTTCGCCCTGTGTTTGGGTCTGTCCTTTAGTGCGTTCACAGGGTTTGGCCCGCATCATCACTGATTCCAGAACATTCCCATTGCTCCCAAAGATGCCCGTACCCACTAGAGCTCACCTCTTCCCCCCAAGCCCTGGCAGTCCCTGACTGCTCCTCCGCTGGGTCCTCCCATTCTTCACTTTGCATTGAGATGGAATCGTGCGTTATGTGGCCTTTTGTGGCTAGCCACTTTTACCAGCACGATGTTTTCAAGGTTCATTCACGTATCCATATCAGTATCTCATTCCTTCTTTATGGTCAAATAATATTTCAGTGTGTGGATTTGGTTTATTCATTTACCCATTGATGGATATTTCAGTTGCTTCTCTTTTTGGAAAATCTGAATAATATTGTTGTATACAGTTGTGTAAGCAAATACTTCTTGTTATTTGTGTAACTGCGTATGAGCAGAATGCCTAAGCATTTGTCCTTTAAGGAGTGGTTTCAATTCCTTAACTGTGGGAGAAGGGTCCTCCATAGTCAAGGCAAATGCAGACCACTGGAGTCTGAAAAAACGTTCCTGTAGAGTCCTAGGACCTTCTCCTTGCTCTCGGACCATCATGCCAGACACTTCCCACAGCCCTCCCCCTGGTACAAGCAGCCTTTGACCTTTAAATGGAGACGACCCACCCAAGCTCTCCTCCAACATCTAGGAATTCTTTAGTGAAGAAAGTGGAAAAAAAAAAAAAACCTGTTCCTATATAAGTCATATACCAGTGGGAAGAAATAGGCAAACAAAGACAATTCTATTGACAGGCAGACATGTGGATAGCTGGCTATCTACCAAGGCATGCTCAGTAGATCTGGCAGACTGAGAAGGATCTCAGATACAGGGGAGTGGGGGGAGAGGGAGGGCATCTGCATATAATATATGTTATTTTATATCATGTTACATTACATTAATGATCCTCTACCACTCCCCAAGTCTCCCCACCAGCCACAGTTTTGTGTCTGCTATCTGACATTTCCTATCCTGGAGATCTAGAACTGTCAAATGTATCTAGCAGACATCTATGGAAGTGAAGGCACCTGTCCTCACAGAGCTGGTCTCTGCGCATTCACAACTGCCATTTCCTGTGTGTGGAAACCAAGAAGCTCACGCAGAGGCCCGGGAGGGAATGACGTCGTCGTACCAGGGAGAGCAATGTTTTCAGGTCTCACTGTAAGTGGCTCTTCTCTTTCCCCACATGTCTCCAGGTTCTCCCTTCCTTCCCCTTCTCCCTCTCCTTCCCCAGCACAGTCCCCACCTCCCCCCCTTCAGCGGGTCTCCCAGTCCTCTCCCTAGTTTGGGGTCTTTGCTTCTAGGTTTTGCTCATTTTTTTCCCCACTGTACCCCGTAACCCATAATCACCACAACACGTGATCTTCCTCTGGACCCACTGTCCTTAAAATAGAGCACAGGGTGTTCATAAAGAGCCAGGAGGCTGTCCTAGTAGACATTCAAATCATGGCTCTTTTCTGCCCTTTACGTGTCTGAAACATTTGCCACAGTCTAAACATTCCACACATCCGCATCAAATTGGGCAACGTGTGCTTGGAAATGCTTTAGAAACTGGGTTTACTGGAAGGGGGCACAAGTTATTGTGAAGACAAAAGGTAGTGTTGGTAGCTAGCATCTTTGCCTCTCAGTGAGTTTAAATATAGTTGGATGTGGTGGTCCGCACCTGTGCTCTTTTAGTACTTGGGATGATGCGGACACTGGCTTGGATCTAGAGTTTGAGGCTAGCCTGGGCTACACAGTGCATTTCAGGCCAATTTGGGCTACAAAGCAAGAACATGTCTCAAACAAAATAAGACAAACTGAAACCAAAGCCCAGGCAGTTTAAACGGTGGTATATATGGAAGGGCTGTTCTGTCTGTGTGGCACAGCCAGCAGATGCCAGCTGGTGTTCTTGTCTGTGCAACAGATGTTTCTGGCTACTTGCTGGGAGGGCTTGTTTCCTATTTAAGCTCGCAGACACCTGCACTTTTGCATGTTCCTGCTCAGACCTCAGCATTTCTCATTCTAATGCTTCGTTGTTTTGTTTTGTTTTGTTTTGTTTTGTTTTGTTTTGTTTTTCCCCCCAGGAGAGCTTGAAGCTCCAAACTGGCCCAAAGCCCTTTCTCACCATTGCAGACTGGGACCAATCTTGTAAGGCTTTCGGATTCCGTAGACACGTGAGCCTTGGCTTAGGAGTCCTTCTTCTTGGAGTTGAGATTTCCGTTTTCCTCTGCTCGGTTACTACAGTTAGACTCTGCTGGACAGCTACTCGTGGCAGGCAGTCCATTCAGCATCTTTATCTTTTATCTCTGGGAGCCACATGATCGTTCCAGGAGTTAGCTACTGTACCAACCCCATTGAGCCAGGAGGGGCTTGAGGGATTAAACGATTTGTCCAAGACCATGTGATGAGCGAGTAGACAGTGTTCCCTCAGGTCTTTCAGACTCCAGAGTGCCATTCTTTTGGCCCATGTGTTTTGCAGCAGAGGGAGAAACTCCTGACTTGCTTACTTAGCCACCTGTGTAACAAGAGAAAGCACATGCTTATTCTGCTGATTCTAGGAGTCCCCCAGGCGTGTGACAGGCTGGTTCAGGCTCTTGTTGAGGGGCAGGTCTGCTCTTTGAAAGTGGATTTAGGGGAATATGGAAGAAGAAGAAGAACTGTCAGACTGTATTTAGCATATTCTTAATTATTTTCTTAATGCGTGTGGGTGTTTGCCTGCATGTATGTCTGTGTGACTCATGCATGCAGTGCCTATGGAGACAGGAAGGAGGCGTTGGATCCCCTGGGATTGGAATTGTAGACAGTTGTTAGCCATCATGTGTGTGCTGGGAATGTATCCTGGTCCTCTGGAAGAGCAGTCAGCGCTCTTAACCGGAGACAACTTGAGCCACCCATTTAGCACATTCTAATGCCATGAATTAATGTATTTTTGTTGTTGTTGTTGTTTTTAGTGTTACGTTAATGTTCCTTTTAATGACAGCAGAATCTTCAAATTTTCCATTTAGAAGCAATTTAACAGTGAATAGCTCAGTTCTCACCTCCTGGAAAGATGAGAGACGTGACCCTGGGGGTCTGTTTCCTTCCTCTTTGATGGGGATTGGGAACACTGACAGGTGGACAACTGAGTGGCGTATTGTAGACAGAAGTTTCTGTCTCTTCTGATCCCGTGGCTGTTCAGTCCCAAATAAACACACAGAGGCTTGTGTTAATTATAAACTGTTTGGCCTATTGCTCAGGCTTATTACTGACTAGCTCTTACAACTTAATCCATGATTCTTATCTATGTTTAGATTTGTGACTTGGTACCTTTTCTCAGTAAGCCATTCTCATCTTGGCTTCCCCTGCATCTGGCTTGTAACTGCGCTTCTCCTTTCCTCTTCCCAGAATTCCCCTAGTCTGCTTGCCCCACCTATACTTCCTGCCTGGCTACTGGCCAATCAGCATTTTATTGAACCAATACGAGCAACAAATCTTTACATTGTACAAGAGCAATATCCCACAGCTTAAGGATTAGTTTTAGAAGGTATAGAGAGACTTCAGCTTCCAGTATTTCTAGCATAGAAGACAATCAAGGATTTTGTCTCTTCCCTGGGACTATATTCATTGCTGACCCATCTAGAACACCTGGCTCCCAGGTTTCCTCTGGAAGAACATTGATTGGTAGGTGACCCAATGATTGTCTCTTGGGGTATTGAGGGTTGGTTTTCAGCAGAGGTATTGAGAAAGTAACTCAGAAGAGGAGCTGCCTACAAGAATCTGCCCTTTGTACAGCATTTTCCCCTTCCGTGTTGGCACTTTGCTTGTTTTTCAGTCTTTATTGGCTGTGTAGACCAACTTTTGCCTCCAGCTCCTTGCTACCTCTTGTAGTCACACATTTTCTCATGCAACCGTGCAATTCTTCCCTTACTTGTCCCTTAATTCTGCATTTTCTGTGTGACTTGTTTCAGTCATTGGGCTGTAACAGAGATGCAAGCAAGTTCCTGACATAGTTTTGCAGGGTTAGGCTTGATTTGTCATGTTCTTTCCAGCATACACCAGGCTAGCCCACTGACCTAAAGAGAACAAGAGCTATATGGGGCAGGTCAGATTGTAGATGGCCACTTCAGCCTGCTTCAGGCTGCATCCAGCCACTATATAAATAAATGAGCAAAATGCATGTATATTCCTGTGGGTCTCATTACAACAACTGACTGCTGAACTAGTATGTTTCTTCTCATGCACTCCAATGTTCTCTTTGCTTGAAGTTGTGAGCCAAAGGATTTCCCAAACCTTGGTTAGGATCTGCGCTTGAATCTGTATGTTTTCAACTCCAGAAGGCTACCTCTGAGTTCTGAGGGCGAGGCTAGGAGCTGTGGCAGGTCTAAAAAGGGTGCAGTTAGGAGATAAGAATCATTGAGGGGAAAGAATCTGTTACTGAAGAAATAGGTGGTTGTGAAATGAGCGACTCTATTTTATCTTGAGGTTCAGTCTTCTGAGTGTTCAACCCTTATGGGATACGCAGGACTGTGTGGGCAGGACTCTGGGGATGCGCCAGGAATTTGCACAATCTGAAATGTGGGATGATGGAGGCTCCACATGAACCTCAAGTTCAGAGACAGCAGAGAAGTCCCAAGCTCTTTCAGGAATGACCACAGAATATCTATGTGGTGATAGATATACATATATATGGAAAATGCAGAAAATAATGAAGAAAGAAAGAATCATCTATAATTTTTATCCAAAGATGATTACAATTGGCACTTAGAATTTCCCCTGAATTTTCCCCCTGAATGTTTAATGCATTTTATTCTGTCTTCAAAACAATACATATTATATCTTAATAATCCTTCCATGCTGTTAAAAACTTTGAAAATACCAGTCTCAATGAGTGCTACTCTTTCATTGGCTGGGGTCTTAATAGTTGCATAATCAATCAATCATCAAATGTTAAACATTTATTTCTTTTTCTTTCTTTTTTTTTTTAATTTTTTGAGACAGGGTTTCTCTGTGTAGCCTTGACTATACTGGAACTCTCTTTATAGACCAGGCTGGCCTCAAGCTCACAGAGATCCACCTGCCTCGGCCTCCCAATATATTTTCTAATATTTACTTATTTGCTCTTATTTTGAGACAGGTCCTGCTGTGCAGTGCAGAATATTTTGGATCTCACTGTGTAGCTCAGGTTGATCACTCACTCTCCTCCTTCACCTATTTCCTCTGTCATGTTTAAAGGTCTATAACCAGATCCAGGTTGATTTTTTTATGTGTATGGATGCCTTGCCTGCATGTCTGTCTGTCTGTACACAATGTGTGCTCCTGGTGTACTCAGAGGCCAGAAGAGGGCATGAGAGCCCCTGAAACTAGAGTTACAGCTGGTTTTGAGCCACCATGTAAGTGCTGGAATTGAACCTGGGTCCTCTGGAAGAGAAGCAAGGGCTGTTATTTAACTACTGAGCCATTTCTCTAACCCCGTTTTTTTTTAAAAACTAAATAATAAGTATTTTTATGCATTTAAAACTTCAAATCTTAGTAGATTGTTGTGGAACAATCTTTTGTACACTGTGAAGATGTGTTGTTCTCATTGGTTTAATAAAGAGCTAAATGGCCAATAGCTAGGCAGGAAAAGGTTAGGCAGGACTTGTGAACAGGGAGAAGGTTCACCGGGCAGAAGAAAGATGGAGTCTCCGGGAGACCTGGGGAGAAGTCAACCAGATTTGGAGGTCAGCTGAGGGGCCCCTCATAGACTAAGGCAAGTACTGGTCACTAGGTAACAAAGCAGATGTGTTAGGAGACTACCTGGGACCAGACAAAGAACTATCCAGGAGGGATGTGGGTGGGGGTGTGTGGGAGATTCCCAAATGACTGTATCAAAACTGATAGCTATCCTTGGGGCTGGAGAGATGGCCTAGTGGTTAAGAGCACTTGCTATTCTTGCAGGGGACTCAAGTTCAGTTCCCAGTACCTAAAACTCCAGATCCAGGATGTCCAAATCCTCTTCCGGCCTTTGTGGTCTCTCTCACACAACTGTGTGCCATATAGCCACCTCCTCCACATGGAAAATAAAAAACAAAATCCCTAAATCTCCAAAATATCTAGATAGCCAAATAATGGGAACAAAATCAAATCTGGATGTTAAACTATGGTAAGAAAACGCGACCTCCTTTTTATGTTGGGTTAGGCAAAGATTTCTTAGGTATGTTACTGACACTAAGATCTGTAACATTTTAAAATGATACCAGCTTTATTGATACGGATACACAGCTGGCCACAAGCCCACAGGTGTTCTGTCGGTGTCTTTGATTTAGTCATCTTAAGTGGGTGGGAAAGATATTGCAGATGTCTTGGTAACGCCCTTTGAAGGTCTGGATTTTGCTGACGTCCAACTTACTTTTATTGATTTTGTTCCCTTGTTCTAAGAAATGGCTATCTAACCCAAAGTCATAAAGATTTACACCTATTTTTCTAAGCATTTTATAGTTTTATCTTTTTCATTTAAGTCTTTGGTCTCCGTTTAGTTTAGTTGTTTTATGTTGGGGAGGGAAGTTCTTTATCTCGGTACCGTGATGGGCTATCAAAGTGTAACCCCAAACGTGTACAGTTTATTATATGTCAATTACACTTCAAAATTAGTTCAAAAGTGATTTTCTCAAACGATGTAAATAAATGCTATATATTTATGATGGAGACTTTAGAAAAAGGTGTACGGATTTTGTTTTTTGATTTCAATCTTTGTCAGTTTTGTGCTGTTGTTGGTGTTAAGTCTTGGGATGGGGTTGTGGTTGAGTCTGTAGAGTGCTTGCCTAATATACACAGGCCCTGGGTTCAATTCCCTGTACCTTAAAAAAGGAAAAAAATTAATATTGCTCAAGAATATTAATATTCTAAACATTAAATAACAATGGACATTTTAAAAACATGAACATTTATTTCACTACTTAAAATGTAGAAGCCCATTACAATAATGAAAACATAAACATCAATTCAATCCCATATAAGAAAGGTCTTAGATTAGAAGGGTTCAAGTTTTTACTGAGAAAAAGAATTATTTTCCCAGATCCTTTCTGTGCTATTTGCTTTTATTCTTGATTCCTTACTTTCTTTCTTTCTTTCTTTCTTTCTTTCTTTCTTTCTTTCTTCCTTTCTTTCTTTCTTTCTTTCTTTCTTTCTTTTTCGATGGGGGGGGTCTCACTATGTAGCTCTGGTTGTACTAGAACTAGCTAGATACAACCAAGCTGGCCTCAAACTGAGACAGAAGCAGGTGGATCTCTGTGGGTTTGAGGCCAGCCTGGTCTACAAAGTGAGTTCCAGAGAAACTTTGTCTCAAAAATAAAAAAAAAAAAAAGGCTCCTGGGGCAGCTACTGGTTACTGGCTGTGGAGAGGCTATGCAGGTGAGGACAGCTGTGGAGTCCTGAAGGGGAGACCGCTCCTTGCTTTCCTCTAAAGCATTGTCCTAAGTCCCTTCTATGCTCACACGCCGACAAGCATCTTGGGAGGTGAAGGGTTTGATTTGTCCCAGGAGCATATCTCTGTGTCGCCTGCTTGTCTTTCTCTTTGTCAAAATGGCTTTCCCTGGGACAGATGGAAAAGAGGCCGAAGGCAGTGTGATAGCTGAGAGACGACATCCAGCGGAGGGGACAGTGTACACCAGGGTGACAACGAGGCACCAGAGGCCCTGAAGACCGGCAGCGAACAAGAGCACCACAGCCCCCGCTCTCACAGAGTTCACGTTCTAGTGGAGGCAGGTCAGAGGACAAGCAAAATAATAGCAATAATAATAACAATGAGAATTCCCGTACTATGGGGGAAGTTCAAACAGGACAAGGTGACAAAGAGGAAAGAATGACAATGAATGACGATCATTGCGGCGAACTCCTAGACCAGCGAGAAAGAACGACCACAACACGAGGATTCTTCTCAGATCACGCTTTACTGGAGTGCACTTGGTTGAGAGATAACATGAAGCGAAGGGGCCCGAGAGCACTAAGGCAGCTGCTTATATATGGAATTGGCACATGGGTTGCCCTGTGATTGGTTGCCACCATCAGCTGACACCAGACTGCATCGAGATAGGCCCAGGGACCCCCATTCACCGCGCATGCGGGAAGTGGGGGACAGGCAGCTCTCAAAGGCATCACCCAATATGGAGTATAACCGGCAAGACAGGATGTGGTGCCATCTTGCAATGGCGGTCCTGTCTGGCTCCGTGCAGATCATGGTTTGGGTAGGAAGGGTCTTCCAAGGAGCTCACGTCTTGAGGTTGGGTCCCCAGCTCGTAGATGCAGTTCTTGAGAAGTGATTGGATCAGGGGGTTGAGACTTCATGAATGTATTAACACATTGATGGGTTCCTATTTCGATGGCATAATTGAGAGGTGATGGGGTGGGTAGGTTCCTGGGGTGTGCCTTTGAACTGCCTCTTCCTGTAGTCCCTCCCTGGCCTACTCTGTTTCTCAGCCGCCTCATACTCCTGCTCCTGGGACATTTCGCCTGTCTTAGGCCCAAAGCAGTGCAGCAGCCGACCTTGGGCCCAAACCTGAAACTGGAGCCAAAATTAAGTTTTCCTCCTTTCAAGGTGTTTTCCCCAGGGGTCTGTAATGGTGGCCAGCTACTAACAGAATCACTGGGTGAACAGTTGGGGGTGGAGGATTAGATTCAGCAGGCATCTAATGAACTAAGGGGCTCCAGTGGCTGCTGAGGAAGCAAGAGTTACTCTCCTTTGGGGACATGGCCATGGTTAGTGGCTCATCCTGCATTGGAGGGCCACATAGCCATAACACATACACGCAGAACTGATCGGACGTGTGCTAATTAATAAAAATAATAATAAGAGAACTTGAAATTGAGAGGGAGATGGGGTGAAGGGTACTAGGGGGAGTTGGAGGGAGGTAACGACACGTGGAGATGATCAATATAATTGTATAAATGTATATAGCATTCAAAGACTAAAAAACACTATTTAAAAAGACAAGCCCTCAAAAAAAAAAGCAAGCAAAGTTGTTATAAAAATCAAAAACGCCGAAAAGAAAAAAAGAGCAAGCAAAAAGACAAGCCCTAAGTACCTGCCTTGTCAAGCCCTGCATCCGAGGCACTCTCGTCTTTGTAGATGCTAAGAGAGAGCAGCTTTGCAATCGTTTCCTTAGACGGCTTTAAACTGTTGTGGATGGAAGAGCCAGCTTAGAGCTATGCAGCCCCGGAGTTTACTACTTAAAAAAAGAAAGGAGTTGTTTAAAAACCAGTCTGGACTCTTCATTGTGTATTTGTTTAACATGAACTGCGTCACTACATTTGAGGAGAGATCCTTCAAGAACAAAGACTCATAATGTTTCAGTTGGGAAATGTCCTCATCTTGAAACTTGGGTTTTTATTGAAATGCTTATCCTTTAGGTGTGGGCTGTGAACAGACAGCAGAAATATTGCCATGTGTATGCTATTCAAAGCAAATATCAGGGCTTTCACATGGGACCGCCCTTTTCCAAGTAAGCATGTGAAACATAAAAAAAGGACCCCAGAAATTTATGAGACCAGTGCCACAGACTCTCAGCCTGACCCGGTAGATTGTGCAGAGTCACCCTGTGTCCCATGCACAAGGGCTAGGAACTTGAAAATCTGCAGGATATTCTGACATAACTCCGTGTGTGTGTATGTGTGTGTGTGTGTGTGTGTGTGTGTGTGTGTGTGTGTGTGTATGTGTGTGTGTGGTGTTCACGCATGTGGAGGCCATGTGTATTTGTGTATATCTGATATTTATGCATCAGAGGACAATCTTCAGTCTAGTTCCTCAGATATTGTGTGCTTTGGTTCTGTAGACAAGGTCTCTCATTTGCCCCGTGCTCACCAATTCAACTAGACTGGCTGGCCAGCAAGTCCCAGGGCTCCGACTGTCTCCACCTCCCCAGCACTGGGATTATTGGTGCATACCATCATGTTTGGATTTTTAAGATGTGGATTCTGGAGACTGAGTTTAGCTCCTGACACTTGGGTACGCATGGGGCAGGGCATCACAGCTGTGGACGTGCATGCTGGAAGACAGCTGCCCACCTCAGAGCCCATCAGGAACCTGGGAGAAGGCAAAGCTGTGGAATATTACTTTAAGGTGTGTTACTTTTGTTTATGCTGCGGAACATTTGTGTGATGATGTAAAGATGGGTTGCTTTTGTTTATGTTGCATTTGCTGAACTCTGCGAAGCTGTGACTCTTTGCCTGTCTAAAACACCTGACGGTCTAATCAAGAGCTGAACGGCCAATAGCGAGGGAGGAGAAAGGATAGGCGGGATCAGCAGGCAGAGAGGATAAATAGAAGGAGAAATCTGGGAGGAGAAAGAAGGAGTAGAACGAGGAGAGGAGGACATCAGGGGCCACCCACCCACCCACCAACACAGCAAGTCATGGAGAAAGAAGAAAAGAAAAGTTATACAGAAATAGAGAAAGGTAAAAACCCAGAGGCAAAAGGTAGATGGGAGAATTAGTTTTAAAAAGCTGGCTAGAAACAAGCCAAGGTAAGGCCAGGAATTCATAAGAAAAATTAAGCCTCTGTGTGTGATTTATTTGGGAGCTGGGAGGCAGGCCCCCCAAAAGAGAAAAGAGTAAAACAACCAACAACATTTTGGCATCCCACCGTGGGGCTAGAGTAAAAGAATATCCAATTACACAAAACAGCAAGCTGCTAGAGAATATACCTGCATTGTTTGGTCTACTTCCTCTAGCTAGCCTCTGCCTTATAAAGCTTCCACAACTCCTCAAATCTGAGGAATCTTCCCCAATATCTGGGTATCAACCATTCAAAAAAGGAGCTTGTGGGTGGGTGGCATGCATGGGGGGGGGGAGGTCCTTTCACATCCAACCCATAGCACGATCCACCCCAGGAATCTCTCTCTGTTCATCCTAATGTGGCTTCTTCTTCCCTCCTTCCTGTTGAATTATGCCTGGTCACCTCCTGCTATGGGGGAGAGCAGCGAACTACAGTGGGGGTAGTGTCCGAAAGATGGGCAGTGCTAAGACAGTTTGGGGGGAGCAAATCTGCCCACAGGAGAGGGAACACAGGACAAAGCTGGCAACAGGCAAAGCCATGCAGCTCCTGTAAGATCCAGCTGACAGAGCAGGGAAAACGGTGACGTATACACACATCAAGGTGGAAGAGCACTCGGGGCTTCCTCGGGAAGCAGGCCAGGCCATCAGGGGTGGGAAGTGGACAATGATGACTGAACCACATCCTCGCTAGTTGGCAGCTGAGTGATCTTGGGCAAGGATGAAGTCTCTCGGCCTCTTTGTCCTCATCTGTCAAAAATGATCAATCTTCCGTGCTCCCCCATGACAGGGATCATGCTTGAAGTGAGGGAATTGGGATGACAGGAGGCTCTGTGTACTTTCAGGCAGGTTGTTAGTGCAACACGATGAAGAGCCACTTCTCAATGGACATGGTGCTGTGTGTAGTTTGCACATATTAAAAAGTAATAAATGAATCTATTGTTTGGAATAACTGTAGATTAACAGGAAAGCTGCAACAGTATAGACTTTCTATATACCCTTCACCCAGTTTCCCATGATGCTGGCGTATTGCACAAACAGAGCTATTAGCCAAAGATAAAAAATTAACACCCAGATAATAGTGAACTAGGTAGACCTTGTTTCAGTTTTCCCAGTTTCCTCACTCTGGACTCCATGATCAAAGAAAGCAGCTTATACCCAAGTCCAGAGGCAGGTGGTTCCCCACTCCGCTGGCCAGGTGACTACTGATGTCACCTGGGCATGCCCAGGTACATCACTGCCCATAGGCAGGCAAAGAAGCCATTTCACCTGGGTGGACTTGTTGGGTCTAAGCTGCTTTGCTTGGGTTTTCTGTTCCTTGAGGTTACTGAGTCTCCCAGTTCCAGAAGACCCTGGGGTCTGGGAATCTGGAATCCACCACACTGTCTGGGTTCCCACCGGGTCCTGACTCATCACTGAGACCTCTGCATTAGTTTCCTATTTCAATGCACCTGTTTCAGAAAAACTTAAGTGGCTTAATCCAAAATGCATTTATTCTCTAACCATTTTGGAGGTCAAAAATTTAAAGCTATGTGCTGGCCAGGTTTTCTAGAAGCATCTAGAAAAATCCGATTGCTTCTCCTTTTTGGCTGTATTCCTTTTTCCTTCTTTGGGGACCTTGTGACTGCGCTGGACCCACCCAGATCATTTAGCACATTCTCTCCCATCTTTACCTTATTTTATCTGCAGACCCCCCCCCCCTTCCATGTAAGGCAGGGCATTCACAGGTGTCCGGGACTAAGAGCTGAACTGGGTAATTTTGTGGGCTATTGTTCAGTTAAAGATCTGTTTCATCAAAGGTGATCTGAGCACCCCCACTCCTGGCTCCTTAGAACCTGGTGCTTTTTTGTGGTTTGTCTTCCAGGGTTCAATTTATGTGTAAGTCCCAGCCAGCCCCAACATGTTGTATTTTCCACCAAGGGGCTTTGGAGGCCCCGCTTGGATCTCGTGTCCTGCTCCTCCCAGGAGCGGCAGCAGAGGTCCGAGAGAGAAGGAGACTATGCATGCCAAATGAACTACTTCAGCATTGGGGGAATTGGGGCGCTTGTGTGTTCTCAGTAGTAGGGAAGCGGAAAAAGATGTTGCTGACAGAGGTCCCAGATGGTTTAGATGGGTTTTAACTTTTCCTCAGAAGCCCATTGCTTTGAGGACCTTCAATGACGTCAGAGCTCCCATAAATCTGAGAAATCGTGGAGCTTGTGTGTCTCTCGGGGAGGGTGAGCACTGGAGCTGTCCTCTATGACCTCTGACCTGTTTCTCATCCATCTGGTCTGTGTGTGTGTGCGCTGTGAGGGATTCAGGGTTGTGCTATCCGTTTTTCTCCTCGGGGTCACATGCTGCACTTGAAGGCTGGGCCAAAGGCCCTCATAGATGAAGATCGAGCGTACTTCTGATGGCACTTCCCTGCATGCTTTTCTGCTTGAACCTCTGCATTTGTCTCTGCAACAGGGGCAAAGCAGGGGCACTTGGCTGTAAAATGAAGGGTTGAGACCAGCCTTTGAGGTCCCCTGGTCCTCCAGTGATACAGCTTGTGGTTGGAATAGGGGAACAGAAAAGGTGGTTTTGGAGTCAGAAACAACATCCTAGAGATTGTAATTATGATGCCTGATTCCAGAGCAGGATACAGAGAGAGAACGGACTGTGTTGCTGGGATATGTTGCTCCCCACCGCTGAGTCCCAAACCCCACATTGTTTCCTCTAGTGTAAGCCCTGGGTGAGAAGACAGTACCACCCTACCAAGGCACACTAACCTATGACTAAGACTTGAAGAACACAGCAACCTAATCTTCCTGTGGAACACACCCCCCTTCTGAGAGGGAAAGCGACAGCGTCGTTTTGCTGTTCCAGGTTCTAGTGGTCAGAATAGTCAACAGCTGGCAGAGGAGAAACTGAAGGAAAACAGTGTGAGCACGTTTCCATGGTAAAGCTGTGTGGGCGATGACGTCATAACTGATATGGACACATCACCAGAGCTGGCACCCACAGCCCTGGATAAGATGCTGGCTTGTGAGCGCTTCCCCGCTATCCTAGGACCAAGCCTCAGGTTTTGAGGCTACGAAATCTGCGCCTTTCCCTACTTGAATGGAAGCTAGGGCAGGTCACGTGACAAGGGCACTGGAAAAGATGAGGCTCTTGACCAAGAACCTTATGCTCAGGGGAGCGTGTGGCACTTATGTCCCTCAACCTCCGAACCCAGCAAGTCTCTCCAACATATAATTAGTGTGAGGAGACCTCTGGGAAGGTCAGGCTCTCAGGCACAGCCATACGTGAAGAAAACAATGCGATCTGGAGGCATGGTTGGAATGTTTGTCGGTGTCGAGGGTAGAGATTACCCTGGGCTTGTGTGTGAGTCACGCTGAGTGTCTTTCTCAAGGGTGGCTGGGGAACAACTGAGGAGCTCCCAGGGCCGCAAAGTTTGATTCATCCTGTGTCAATCTGTGGGGACCGCAGCCCGGTCTGATTTCAGGCAGAGTACAGCAAACAGCACACGCGACTAGACCTAGGAGATGCTTGGGGGAGGTTCTGACAGCACCTCCTTTCTCTGTCTGCTTTCCCTCAGGGCGGCAAGAAGTTAGAAAACCACAGCCGCCTCAGAGTCCTGGGAAAGAGCAGGCACCATTGAGGGACAGCTGGGTTTTCCCTGGGCCAAGATAAAGTGGGAAGCAGGCTCACACATCCACAGTGAGACATTCATTTATGGCAGCTGGAGAGGCGGCCAGCTTCTGGAGCTCTGAGGAAGAAAGCTGGGGGTATCAGATGTCAGAGCTCAGTGGGAGGTCATGGGGTCCCCACTGTCCACTGGCCAGGGATGCTTGATACTTCATTTGCTTGTAAGAACTGAGGCGATGAAGGCCTAAAGGAATTCTTTCCTAGCCAAGGAAATACAAAATCGCTTTCTCAGAGTTCCTAACTGCAAGTAAAAGCAACTGACCACCAGCTAATGGGACAGGAGGGGTTTTATGAGCAAGACAGGGCCACTCTGTACCTGTTTAGAAGTTGCGTAGCCAGGTGGGGCACCCTAGCTCCTGAACCAAACCCACCTGGGGAGGACACCTTTCCTCTGTGGTAGTACCCACTGTGGGACTCCCTGGACACTAGCCTTATGCTACTTCGGACTGCAGCTGCCTCTCCCTGGGACAGTGTGTGGAGGGCAGGGATGGGGGTGGGGCTTATAAGGGGCAGAGGCAATTTACTCTCTTCCCTGCCACAGAGACTAGAGCAGTCAAGGGATAGAGCTTCTGGATTTGGGAGTTTTGAGCCATAGTCTCACATCCGGGACACAAAACCAGAAGGAGATACAGATCTTTGGTGAGCAGATTCAATTGTCACAGGTAGAGGTGATAGAAATAACAGGCCATGTGATCCTCCTGGCTTTTGGCCATGGCCTCCTTCCGAAGGCCTCTGTCCTTCAGGGTGAGGCCCACAGTGCCAATTTGCTTAGGACTTTCCTGCCTAGGTCAGTTATGATTAGATGTACACATACACCACAAAATGATGGCTGCCATCAAATTAGCTAACACATCGGCACTCGGTTGTGTGTGTGCTCACACACACCCACTCAGGGTGAGGATACTTGTGAACCCTGGAGTCCAGAGATGTAGCTCAATGGCGGAACAGTTGCCTAGATTGCAGAAAGCCTTGGGTTTTCTGCACTACTCATAAGAGTCTAAATTTTTAATAGCAAATATCAAGTTAATAACCTTGCTGTGTGTTAGAAACTCTTGATTATAATGTTCCTACTAAAATAACTAATCCTGTTATTCTAAGAAAATTTGTAATGTACACATCAGTTTCCTAAACTTAATTGAACGTGGTAAAACTTGTGTAAGTCATAACTATCATGCTAGGTGTGTTTAAGACTAGCATTAAGAAGCTAAGGGTGGCCGGGCGGTGGTGGCACACGCCTTTAATCCCAGCACTCGGGAGGCAGAAGCAGGAGGATCTCTGTGAGTTCGAGACCAGCCTGGTCTACAGAGCTAGTTCCAGGACAGGCTCCAAAACCACAGCGAAACCCTGTCTCGAAAAACCAAAAAAAAAAAAAAAAAAAAGAAGCTAAGGGTGGTGTCACATACCGTTACATCCAGCACTCCGGAGGTAGAGGCTTTGTGAGTTCAAGAGTATTGTGGTCTACATAGAAAGTTCCAGGACAGGCAGAGCTGCATAGAGAAATCCTGTCTCAGAAACAAACCAAAAGCCAAAAGAAAAACCCAAACAACAAATAATAATAATAATAAAACACACATTAAAGAATTATTGTTTGTGCTGGTTGGTTTTTGCAAACGAGAGTCATATGGGTAGAGAAAACTTCAGTTGAGGAATTACTTCCATCAGCTGGTCCTGTGGGCACATCTGCGGGACATTCTCTTGATTAATGATTGATACCAAAGGGTCCAGCCCACTGTGGACAGTGCCAACCATGGACAGGTGGTCATAGGTGGTCTAAGGAGGCAAGCTGAGCAAGCCATGGGGAGGGGCCAAAAGAGAATTCTCTTGTGGGCTCTGCTTCAACTTCCCACCTCCAAGTTACTGCCCTTGCTTCTCTAGATGGACCCTTTCCTCCCCTAAGATGGTTTTGGTCATGTTGTTTCTCACAGTGATAAAAAGCAAACCGGGACGAAGTGTGGAGTGTTTGCTGAGATGGATCTGACCCTGCCATTTCGTCCGGAGGATTGTGCAAGCATCTGGAACTTCAGACTGAAAGTGCCTGGAGCTTAATGGACGGCTGTGGGAACTTGGATGACAAGAATGAGGGACAGGCAGATGATGGAGACCTGGCTTG
The DNA here is from genome assembly GCF_000317375.1 of Microtus ochrogaster. Classification (NCBI taxonomy): domain Eukaryota; kingdom Metazoa; phylum Chordata; class Mammalia; order Rodentia; family Cricetidae; genus Microtus; species Microtus ochrogaster. The sequence goes on from NW_004949186.1 coordinate 61,538, forward strand.
TGACGTTTCAGAGGTAAGCGAGGGCTCCCTTGGAGCTGTTTCTGTGATATTTGTACTGGGAATCATTGGGAATGAAATGGATGCCTCACCGGGGCCATGGATGCCCGTCAGCTGGGACTGAAGAATCAGATGGTGTTAATTGCTGAGGCAAAATCTTCTGGGAGGGGTTTCCTCAGGGTCAGCGCACAGACACCGTGGTTCAGCGGCGGCCGAGGTTGTTCATCAAGTTGGCAGCAGACTTTGGCAAATAATGTGTAAAGTCTCCCATGCGGTGCTGGCTTTGAAAGCATGGAGTAGTCATGAGAGCAGCTGAGGCTTGGCCCTGGGCGAGGTCAGGAGAGTCTGTTGGGGAAGGCACAACCTCAGTTGCAGCAGAGACCCCAGGATACTGGAGATGCAGGGGTAATAGGATGTCTGCCAAGGGCAGCAGCAGGTCAGATTAAAGCTAACTAAGCCGGGAAGAGACGCTGTGTGGGTCGCAGATGGCAGAAGGAGCTGCCCAAATGTCTTGGAGTCCAGAAGATGTGAGTTCCAGATGTTGGACACTGAGTTATTTACACTGTTGGGTTTTGGTTTTTGCTTTGATATGACTATGACTATGCCCTGGTTCTTCCCTCTTAGAATAAGAACTTCTTGTGTTAACCATGGCTGCCTGTGAGATAAAAGAGACCAAATATTTTTAAAGAGACATTATACTTTAAACTTTAAAATTGTTCTGCATTTTATATTGTGATGTTAATATTAATGTGAACTTGGGGACAAACGAGAGAGGAAGGTTTATGGTTTAATAGTGATGCGTTTGTGTACCAAGTGGACAAAGGGTTGGTTAACTGTGAGGGTTACTTTCTGTCACAAGCTAGAGTCTCCTGGGAGCAGGAATTGCCTCCATCAAACTGGTCTGTAGGCAAGTCTGTGGCATGTTTTCTTGAACAATGATTGATAGGGAAGGGCCTAGCACACTGTGGGCCAGGCCTACCCTGGGCAGTTGGTTCTGGGTTGTTAAATAAAAGCGGAGCAAGCAATGTAGAGCAGGCCAATAGACAGCCGAAGTTCCCACTTGAGTACAGACCTGGCTTCCGCTAATAACAGGTTGTGATGTGAAGTGTGCGCTGAGGAAGGACCTCGTCTCTCCTGAGTTGTTTTTGGTCATGGTGTCATAGCACAGTGAACAAAAAATGAAGGGAGTTTGTAGAAGGGGGACACTATTATGTCTTCCCGGGCCAGCATCAGAAAACCCCAGGCCTTTGCAGACACTCAGCAAGCTTAACTTGTGTGGGCGAAGTGAAAGACAAGTAATTTTGCTCATGGAAGGGGAACTTAACCACATGGATAGCCGGGTGGTGGTGGCGAATGCTTTTAATCCCAGCATTTGGGAGGCAGGAGGATCTCTGTAAGTTCAGCCTGGTTTACAGAGTGAGTTCCAGGACAGTTAGAGCTGTTATGCAGAGGAACCCTGTCTCAAAAAACAAACAGAACAAAACAAAAAGCACACGTATGAAGCATCCAAGGCATGGGCTTTTCTAATTTCTCTTGCTTCCTAGTCCCTTCAGGTTGAGTTCTGTATTCTGTCTAGGTGAGTGGGGGTGAAAGGCTCTGCGCTTTGTAAGCAAACACATTTGGGGGTGCATTACTGATCAGCAGAATGACGGAGGGACATGGCTCAGTTTCTCATCTGTAACACAGGGATGAGAACATTTTGCTCACAAGATTGTGATGAGCAATTCATGAATGGCGGATATACATGGTGTAGACTTCTGTGCAGCGTGGGAGACTTTTCCTTTGGCTTAGAATCCCACTGATATTATAGAAAGCAGTTTGAAAGTGATAGGTTTGCAACTGTGTTAGAAGAAAAGGTCACTGAAGGGCAGCTGAGAGCTAGAGAGGTATCTTAAAGAGGGCCCACCCCTTCTTCTGCTTATTTCTTTAGTCTCATTTGGAACACAGAGATCCAACTGCCTCTGCCTCCCTTGGGGTTAAAAGTGTGTGTCCCCGTGCATGGCTATAATCACATTTCCTGAGGATTAGTTATCTTCATATCTCTTTACCCTGTGCTGACCCTAGGAACTCAGATTCTTTCTTTTCTGTTTTATTCAGCACGATTCCAGTCCCATGGAAACTATTCTGGCACTGCCCAGCCTTCCATCTTGGTAAATGGCATTGGTTAGCCACTGCTTAAAACACAGTCTTGTTTCCATGACAACAGTCCTCTCTGGTATCCTCCACCTTCCCTGTGGCTTCCCACTGTCTGCTGGGCTGGTTCCTCTTCCTCTGCCTAATCTCTGAACACCACTGTTCTCCTCTTTCTCGTTCTTGGCTCCTTCTGGTCCTCTCCCTCCGTCTCCTTTAGTTCCTCCGTTTTCATGACCTTGTACACCTTCATTTTCCTCTCCGGTCCAGGTCTGTCCTTGGAGTTCCAGACTCACATACTCCGTTGCACTAAAAAAAAAAATCATACTTATTCTTTCTTTCTCATTCTGTCCCCTCCTCGCTGCACCCTCCTTCTCCTGGGTGAAGACAGCATACAAGCCAGGAAATGGGACTTCACCAGACACGGGATCTGTTAGCGCCTTAGTCTCAGAAGTCCAAGAATTTTGAGAAATATGTTGACAGTTTCAGCCAGGCCCTTTCAAATACTTTCACTGGAGGAATAGTTACTTGACCCCAGGTGTATATGTGTATATAAACTAGAGGTATAAGTAAAATGTTTACTGATAATATATCATAAATCCTTTGTTAAAACTTCTTTCATACACCTACGTATTTCCTACTTATTAAAGACGGCAGAAGCCGGGCGGCAGTGGCGCACGCCTTTAATCCCAGCACTTGGGAGGCAGAGGCAGGCGG
>NW_004949186.1:68671-138891 GCF_000317375.1 Microtus ochrogaster
AGAGCAATCAGGGTTCCCTGCCCTGTGGGAAGTCCAAGGACCACCCACCTCCATCCAGGTCTAGTAAGGTGAGCATCCAAACTGCCTAGGCTCTGTGGGAATGCCTTTGCTTCAGATCTCTGTTTGAGCAAAATTTGAGGTTCAGAGCCCCTCAGGTTTCCTCAAAGGGGTGGAGTAGGGAGTACCCTGGGTCTAGCCTCTCCCCCACTGAGGGAGCTGTGCTCCTCGGCTCCACAGCACAAGATGCTGTTGACTTCAGCCAGTGTGAACTTGCACACTTTTTGCAAAGCTGAAAATAACAACAGGAATCTGCCTCAGCTCTACCCCTCTGAGAAGAGGGTGAAAAAGCCCAGCCCAGCTGGGACAAAGCCCCTGTTGTTAGCTGATACAGCTCTTGAGTCCCTGAGGTTCACAGAAGTGCTGGAATGACCAAACCCAGCAGGCTGGGTGCAATGGACCCCCTGGGAGGTCCCCCCTCATTCAGCCCTGTTCACACCATGGGAGAGGGTGGGAGAGGGCAGTTCTTTCTGGGCATTGGATGCAAGGAAGGGTGGGAGACCTCCCTGTGGGAACCCAGGGCTCCAAATACTTTCCTTGTGCCTGAGGGCCAGGACCTTCTGATCTTTGTCCCGGGCACCTTGGTCAAGGGCACAGAATGAAGACAGGCTGTTCCCAGAGTTTCTCAGAACAGCCTTCCCTTTCATTCAGGAAGCCCAAAGGTTAAACTTAATTTCTTTCTTTTCTTTTCCCTTTCCCCCTTTTCCTTCTCCTCTCTTTCCTTTTCCCCCTTTCCCCTTTCCCCTTCTTTCTTCTTCCTGCCTTCCTTCCTTTCTTTCTTTCCTTTCCCTCTCCTTTCTCTTCCCTCCCTTCCTTCTTCCACCCATTTTTTTTCAAGACAGAGTCCCAATATACAGTTCTGACTGTATATGATGTATGTATGTATTATGTATTATTATCTGTATGTAGACCAGAATGGCCATGAACTCCGAGAGATCCACCCACCTGTCTCTGCCTCCCAAGTGCTGGGGCTAAAGGGGTGCTTCAAGCCTTGCAGTCAGGCCACCTCTCCCATGAGGTCACTATTCCATTTGTTCGTCCTCTCCCCCTCTCTTCTTCTCTCTTTCTCTTCCTCTCCCTCCCCTTCCCTCCCTCCCCCTTCCCTCCTTGCTTTTCTTTCTAAACTTGACAAGTAAAACACAAGCAGCGTTACTGACCAGACCTGATTTCTATTTTGTCTCAGCAAACCTCTATACAGTTAGAATAGCCATTATGCAGCCATGGAACTTCATATGGGATTCACATTTTGCCTGTCAAATACAGTTTTCTGAGCTTTCCCACCATAAAAACCCAAAACATTCATGGTAGAACAATTCGCTTTCTATCCTCTTTGATATGACTCACCTGTCCATCCATCCTTCCTGAACACCCAATATTTAACTTCCTTCTCCTCTCTACACGGTAGACTGAACCAAATGTGCACTTATTTATAAATGGATATACACATATATTATAGGTTAGGATTTGCATTTAAGGGAGAACACGTGCTTTTTTTTTCTTTCTGAGATTGCGCAATCTCATTTAATATCATGTATTCTAAGTCAATCCATTTTCTTAAAATTTTGTGATTACACTTTCTTTAGAGCTGAAGAGTATCCTGTTTTATATATTGTAGTGGTTTGCAGGAAAATGGCTCCCAAAGGCTCATAGGGAGCGGTACTATTAGCAGGTGTGGCCTTGTTGAAGCAGGTGTGGTCTTGTTGGAAGTGTGTCACTGGGGGCAGGTTTCCAGGTTTCAGATGCTCAAGCCAGATCCAGCGTCACTGTCTCTTCTGCTGCCTGACAATCTAGATGGAGAACTCTTGGCTCCTTCTCCAATACCATATCTGCCTGCCAACTGCCACGCTCCCCATCATGATGATAGTGGACTAAGCCTCTGAAACTGTAAGCCAGCCCCAATTAAATGTTTTTCCTATTAAGAGTTGCCATGGTCATGGTACCCCTTCACAGCAATAGAAACCCTGACTAGGACACATATGTACCAGATTTTCATTAGCCGGTCATATGCCGATGGGTACCTAGGTCAGTTTAATTCCCTTGTTATAGCATGATTATCACACCAAGAGACAGTGGGGTGCAAATATTTCTGTGGTAGAGTGCGGGGTTCTCTGGGTATATGCTCAGGAGTGAAACAGCTGGGTTGTGTGGTAGTTCTAGTTTTAATTGCTTGAAGGATCTCCAAACTGACTTCCACATGGTTGTGTTAATTTGTGCCTTACCCATAGCAAATGGGGTTCTCACTTCTCATCCCCTCCAACATTTGCAGTAAGATTTCTTGAGGATGGCCATTCTGACTGAGCTTTTAATTTACGTTTTCCCGATGGCTAGGTACGTGGGACACTTTAAAAAATTTAAGATTTGTTCATTTTGTGTGTTCATTTGTTCATGTGTGTTTTACCTGCATGTATGTGGTATGTGCACCATATGTGTGCTTGGGGCCAGTGGAGTTCAGAAGTTCATGTCAGATCTGCTGAAACTGGAGTTACAGACAGTTGTGAGCTGCCATATGGGTGCTGAGACCTGAACCTGGGTCCTTTGCTGTTAGGAGCCAATTTCCTCCTAAAATCATTACAGGAACCATCACCCTGGAGAGTCTACAGAGAACCCCACACCCATAATTGTGTTAGGAATTGTTCTATTGACAGAGCCTACCCCACACCCAAATTGGCTGATGGAGAGCTATCTGGAGAGCTATCTGTTAGCGGAACCCACCCCACATTACAAACTATCTAGGGAACTAGGTGTGTCAACTTGTGACTTCTTGGCCTAAACTATCTAGGGAACTAGGTGTGTCAACTGAGCTCAGACCCCTGTGCCCATCCCCCAACTCCTTACCATATATAAAGCTGTACCCCATCTCTAATAAACGGAGGCTCTGACAAATGTAGCATGGCCTTCTTCTTCTCTCCTAGCCCATTTATCTTACAGATAGTGCCTCTCCGGGACCCTGGAATAACTGAACTGCCAGACGGTTACTAACCCTAGACGAGGTAACCCGTCAAGGCAATCAACACTTTGCAAGAGCAACAAGTACTTTTAACCACTGAGCCATCTTTCCAGCCCTAATTTAAATACTTTTAGAAGTATACTGGCCATTTGCATGGTGTAGGAGTTCCTTTCGTTTGTGTGTTGCTTTCATTGGTTAATAAATTAAGAAACTGCCTTGGCCTAGTTGATAAGACAGAGCTTAGGTAGGCAGGAAAACCAGAACTGAATGCTGGGAGGAAGAAAGCAGAATCAGAGAGAAGCCATGGTTCCTCTGCCGGAGATGGACGCCCATTAGAATCTCCAGTAAGCCACTGCCACGTGGCGATACACAGATTAATGGGGATGGGTTAAACTAATATGTAAGAGTTAGTCAAGAAGAAGTTAGAGCTAATGGCCAAGCAGTGTTTTAATTAATACAGTTTCTGTGTGGTTACTTCGGGTGTAAGCTAGCTGGGCCGCCGGGACGAACAAGCAGCCTCTCCCTACAATATCTGAATGTCCTTTTTTGAAAACTCTTTAGTTCTTTAGCCCACTTCATGTGTGGTGATTTTATTTCCTTGATATTTAAATTTTGTAATTCTTTATAAATTGTAGTCTGAAGTGTAGCAGGTAAAGATTTTCTCTGATTCTGTGTGTGCTCTGCTGATGGTTTGTTCCTTCACCGTGCAGAAACTTGAACTTCATATAGGCCATCTATTGATGCTTGGGCTGGCTCCTGTGCTCTCGGTGTTCAGTTCAGAGAGTTATTGTCCACCCTGTGTATTGAAGTTTTAGATTTAGATCTTTGGTCCATTTTGGTTGTGAGCCATCTCTCCAGGCCCTTTGATTCATTTTGAATTTGTTTCTTTTCTTTCTCTTTTTTTTTTCTCTTTTTTCTTTTGGTACAAGGTGAAATGTGAGAATCTAATTTTATTTTCTGCAGGTTTGTAGCCCAGTTATACTGGTACCATTTGTGGAATATATTTACCTCCTTTCTAATGTACAGTTTTGCTTTTGTCAAAAATTAAGTGGGCTTAGCTTTGTAGTTTTACTTCTGAACCCTCTATTCTTGTCCATTGTTCTATTTTTTTTCTCAAAGCCCATTGTTATTTTTTTATTTTATAAAATGAAAATATAATTACATAATTTCCCCCTTCTTTCTTCCCTCTAACCCTTCCCATAAACCACTCCACTCCACTATCCTTTCTCTAATTTTTGGCTTTGATTTCTTTGTTTTCAGCCTCCAAATCATATACATACAAGTAACATCATATAGACTGAGCTGGACACACACACACACACACACGTCTACTTTTATATGAGCTCTGTGGTATAGTTTGATCCTTGGCTATTCATAGTCTTTTGTGGCTTGCTATGGATTCTTATATTATTTTTTCTTTCTTTTTTTTTTTTCGGTTGTTTGGTTTTTTTTGTTTTTGTTTTGCTAGACAGTGTTTCTCTGTAGTTTTGGTGCCTGTCCTGGAACTAGCCTTGAACTCACAGAGATCCGCCTGCCCCTGCCTTCTGAGTGCTGGGATTAAAGGCTTGAGCTACCACCGCCTAACTGAATTGTTTTTTCTAATCTTTGAAGTAAGGAATTGGAACTTTAATAGGTACTGCATGAAATCTGCAGCTTAATTTTGGTAGCATAAACTACCAAATTAATTAATAGTTTCCAGTATTAATTCTGCCAACCCAGAATTAATCTAGTCTTTGATTTCCTTTTTCAATGTCTTGAAACTTTTGTTGTAGAAGATTTTCTGTTCTTTTTGATTAGATGTATTCCTAAGTACTTATTTTCCTTGTTTTGAGACAAGGTCTCACATGTATCCCTAACTGTCTTGGAACTCACTGTACAGAAAGCTGGCTTTGAACTGAGAGCTACCTAGTCTTGTAAAAGTGCAACACCATACCTGGCTTCCCACCACCCTTAGGGATTTTGACTTGTTGTTATTTTGATATTTGATAGTTTCTTTCTTTGAGAGTACACTGTTCTCATATATGAAAGCTACTGTAATTTTTCCTGATAAATGATTTTTAATTCTGCACCTTCACTTTAAGTGTTTATCAGGCCCAAGAGTTTTTTTTAGTAGAATCTGTAGGGTCTTTATCATATCATCAGCAAATAGCAATAGTTTGACTTATTCCTTTCCTATTTTTATCCCTCTTAAGTCTTTTTCTTGTTTAATTGTTGTAATGAAGACCTTGAGCCTAGATCAAATAAGAGTGGAGAGTGGACAAACTTGCCGCATTCTTGATTTTAGAGGAAATGTTTAATTAAATGCTCAGTTTCTCTCCATTTACTATGACATTGGCTACAGGACTGTTGTATGTAACATTTATTATTTTACAGTATGCCCTTTCCATTCCTAATGTCCCAAGAACTTTTATTATGAAGGAAGGTTGTCAAATGCCTTGTCAGCGTCCCTTAAACAATGATGGTTTCTGTCCCTCAGTCTATTTATATGATGTATTACATTTATTGATTTATATATGTTGAACCAACTTTGACTTTCTGGGATAACCACCCCTACCCCTTTGGCTTTTTGAGACAATGTTTCTCTACATATCAATGGCTGTCCTGGAACTAGCTCTGTAGACCAAGCTGGTCTTGAACTCACAGAGATCCGCCTGCCTCTGCCTCCTGAATGCTGAGATTGACGTGACTTTCCCTAACCTAGTTTATCTGCTATTGCCATGAAGTGACCACTTTCATGTGTTCATATGAAGAAGGCTCTCCTCTTTCTCTCCTTGTAAATTATTCCATCGAGAGTTTGATGCAGTGCCGGCTTCCATGAAATGCCTTAATTTGTGTTTATATGTAAGCTGATACTTTCCTCCTATTTTTAGGATTCTTATTTTGTATTTTTGACATCCTGATTATAATATGTTATGGAGAGTTTCTTCTCTGGTCATGTCTATTCAAGTTCTTAGTACCTCTTGTTTTAAGATGCTTGGACCTTTCTGTAAATTTGGGTTGTTGTCTGCTACAATTTCATTGAATAGTCTGTCTATCCATTTGAATTTACCTCTGTATCTTATTTGCCATGAATTCTCAGGTTCAGCCTCTTGAATATAACCCAGACTTCTTAGAAATATCATTCATGCTTCTTCTTCTTATTATTTTTTTTACAAATAATTGTAACATTGTCTTGACTTTGACAGACTTGTTCTTCTGTTAATGACAATCTGTTTTTCTTTTTTTTTTTTTTTATTGGAGAGAACATCTTCCTCCATTTCAAGTATTTCTGTTTGGTTGTTTTTCAATGTTTCAATTTCCTTGCTAAACTTTTTCTCCATATTTTGGTTTTGGCCTCCAATTTACTGTTATATTCACTTTCTTGTCAAAGTCAAGGATAAATTCCTCAACTTGTGCATATGTATCTGAACCTTCTACAAGAGCATCAATTCTAAAAACTAAACAAATGTATTTCTTAAACATTTCGGAAATCTCTGTGGTCTTGGATTCCTGTATAGGAGGGTGGGCTGGTTAGTTGGTTGGAGATGGGTCACGGATTGTGGTTATGCCATATTCTTTGTGTTTGTCGTGCTTTGCATATCTGTGCAGTGGGTTTGCCATCAGTTTGGACTTCCCCTTCTTCTGCGCCTATTGGGATATTTAGTTTTCTGTGACTCTTCCTAAAGTGATAGTTGCATAAAGTTCAGCTATGAACACCATGAAATTTGGTATTGATTGTTAGTGGAGTCCCTGAAGTGATTCCACTATGGCTATGTGCCAACAGACCAAATGGTAGGGCTGTTCCCTAGGGAACAAGACAGCAAGATAGAGTCAAAACCTTGGTCATCTTTGGGCTCTATGACACTGCCAAGGTGTGGGATATGAAACCTCAGACCTACTGAAGCCTGTCCTCTGTCTGTCTGTCTGTCTGTCTGTCTGCCTGCCTGCCTATATCTATCTATCTATCTATCTATCTATCTATCTATCTATCTATCTATCTATCTATCTATCTATCTATCTATCTAGTCAATCTACTATAGATGCCAGATCCTTCAGCAATTACCGGACACTCAGAAGTCAGAACCCCATACCACACTTACTCTAGAGGCCACTGGAGCCAAAGTTCCAGTCTCTCAGGAGACTCTGGGCACACTGCAGCCAAAGCTTAGGCCCTGCACTGACCTCTTAGACCCTGGGGATGGAGTTCTGTCTCAAAGTGTTCTGTAGTCACAGAGAAGCTAGGGGTTTCCTGATTGCCTGGTGTTCTCTGGAAGTCTGGTTGCCTGCTAATTTCTGGTCCTGCTGGAGCCAGAGACTGAACAAAAGAGGTTCTATTGATGAGCCTTTTTCCTCCTGAATCCTTCACATGGAGAGGCTGACCACAAGGAAGAGGTTTGAGGTTGGGAGAGCCATTCTTGCTGCCCCATCTCAACATAGCTATTGGGACCAAGAGAAGTCTTCTGGTCCCCTTTCTGTAGGGGAGAAACTTGATGTCAGGTGGTTTGGGGAGGCTCGCCAGCACCCTTGACCCAGCCTTCTCTTCCTGAGAAGCTTTGAGGGCTGCACACACCCCTCACCCTGCCCTACTTCCTCATCAGCCTGGTGGTGAGTACCCAGTGGCCCTGCACTTCGTTTTCTAAAGTGACCATTTATTTGTACAGTTCCCTTGTGCTACAACTAGAGATGAGTGGCCTTTGCAACATTACCTTCACCTCTAGGAATCTAGGTACAATAGTGCCCATCTCTATAGCAACTTGGGCTTGTTTGTCATCCTCCTGACAATCATTAATTAATTTAAGACCCTTCCCTGGACCCAGCAATTTTGGGTTCAGAGGCAGCATTCCAGAATTCACTGGAGAGCAGAATAAACAAGTGTTACCACTTAATGGTCAACATGAAGCTTATTTTCTCTGCCTGTTAAAGAATTAAGAGGCAGCAACAAAATCTCAAGCACAAAGGTAGCCAAGGGAAGATCTTAGATGTAAGCAGCAGAATCAATAGGTGAAAAGCACTTTTACTGAAGGCAAATACATGCACATTCATACCTACAAATACATATGCGCACACACATAGACATTCAAACACATACATATGTACACATGCACAACATACATGCACACACATGTACAACACACATATTCATACACATGCATGCATGTGCACATGCATACAGACATACATATACATACACAGAGTAACACGTACATGTATGCAGACACACAGGAAGGGACACTGAGAGAAACCTACCCTGCATAGTGGAAGGAGAATTTGAAAAGCTAAAACTGGGCCTCTCTCTCCCAGAGACCTGGGTGTTTTAATGGGCGTTGGTGGGCTGAGATGGGTTTCCTCCTCCCCTAACTTAGGGTTCCTCAGTTTAAACAAAGGAAGGAAAGATGATGAGCCTATGACTTTGGATAAAGGTGACCTGTGTCCTAGTTTGGCCTTGGACTTGTGGGAACTGTTCACTATCATGGGACCTGACAGACAAAGCCTGCTGTGTTAGAAGGGTGAGGAAGAAATAGGAAGATGGGCCATCTTTATCATCTGCCTGTAGCCCCTTCTCACCTGTCTGTCAGGGGTCTAACTCCCGGTTTCTCAGTTCCCCCTCTCAGAGGTCACCCTAACTTCTACTGGAGTTTCTGGGGTGCACACTGCTCTAGATTCCTGAAGTTGACAGGAGGAGGATGTAGGACGGTACAACAGTCAGAGTATCTCCAAGAAGGGTCGGTTTAAGGAGCCACAGGAAAACTTTACTCATGGTGATAGCATGGAACGAGACAGCCTTTTGATGCTGGTGTGCCATGGGAGTGAGGCGGCACCTTCGGGACTAAGACTGTTAGCACTACTACAGTTCCCGCTGATGGTGCAGTTAAAATAGTCAGGGCAGACTTCTCTCTTAAAAGGAAGAGTCAGGCAAGAAGACCACCCAAACAGCCCTGGCAGGCTCCGTCACAGGGGTCAGGCAGATGGTTTCTTCCCCATCATTGTCCACTGCGAGGTATACGCTGTGGAGGTGGTCGTTAATCTGGCTTGAGTTTGAGACCCTTTCGTCAGCTGGTTTAAGCTCTGAGAGGGTCCTTGGGTCTCTTCTGTCGCAGTCTCCTGGGGAACACTAAGAAGCAGCGTCAATGGCGTCATGATTAGCACACGCCTTGCTTAGTAAGGTGAGATGCAATGGCCAAGCAGGCTGATGCCACACCGCAGCTCGAGGATGGGGTCAGAGAAGTGGCCTTTTCCACATCTGTGACTGATGTAAAATTTCCTTACCAGATCAAGTGTGACTGTGCTGGGGAGGAGGGGATGGCTCTGCTGTTAGTTTCCAGCTCACAACTAATGTGTAACTGCAATCGGCTGTTCCTTACACCAGACTCCTGCTGTCTTAGTTAGGGTTTCTACTGCTGTGAAGAGACACCAAGACCATGACAACTTTAACAAAGAAAACATTTAATTGTGGTAGCTCACAATTGTTGAGAGCTTCAGTAGGAAGACATGGTGCTGGAGAGGTAGCTAGTATGTGTAGATATGCAGTCAACAGGAAATAGACTGTCACACTGGGGGTGACAATCTAAAGAGAAATATAATCCTATTGGGTCTTAGAAGATTGCCCAGAAACACCACACAGACACTACTCAGGTCTCCAGAGAATCCCCATTATCCGTGATTTTGACACAGGAGATGTAGTAGCCTTTGTTTAATCAGGGATGGTGGGCAGTTAGGATGCAGGATGTGTTATAGCAGGAGCATTCTCTCAGAAACTGCCACACGCAGTAAACTCCTCTGTGGCGGGGATTCTACAAAAAACCACTTAGGTAAAAACAAGCCAAGCAGGCAGGGTTGGGAGACTGTTTGGGCCGTCCACCCGGTAGGCGTGGACTCTGATTCCACAAGGGCGCCAAATGAAAATGGTCTCTTAAAAGAAATCCCTCACTAGCTCAGAATTGAGAAATAGACGGTTATTTATTTAGGGGTAAACTCACAAACCAGAATCCTCTGCTGGAACGGAGATCAGAAACTGAAATCCGCAACTGGAACAGAGGGAAGGGCCTGAAAAGAGAGCGGATGCATGCTGTATATCAGCTTAAATAGTATGAGAGCCCACACCCCAGTGTGTGTGGGGGAACCACTAGCTGTAAGACTTCCTGCAGCATGTTTGTATGTATGAATACCACATGTGTGGTGCTCATGGAGGGCAGAAGAGGGTGTTGGATCCTTTGGAACTGGAGCTGCAAGTGTCATAAAGTGTCACGTGGGTGCTGGGAATGGTACCCAGGTCCTCTTGAAAAGCAGCCATCTCTAGTCTCTGTACTGATCTCCTCAGCCCTTGCTTGTACCTTCCTGCCAGGGGTTTAAGGTGGCCAGAATTAATCACTTTCCTTTTACTCTCGAGGCCACACGAGGACTTGGTATGCCTTGCTGTGTGTGTGTGTGTCTGTGTGTCTGTGTGTGCGTATGCGCGCGCGCGCTCATTTACTCTAAATGAAAATGTACTTCACCTGCCGATTCTGCTGCCGTGTCTCAAATTTTCCCTGCTGCTACCTGATTTTTTCCCTCTGTCATTTAATTCTTTAAGTGGCAGAGAAAATGGACCTGATCCAGAACTTTAAAATGTTAAAGGGCTGGTGTCCAGGATGTCTACTGGAGACCCCCACTCATTCCTCAAGGCTCCTATAAACCATGCCAGACCTGAAAGTATAGGAAGGTGCAGCCAGTGAGCAGCCAGCACCCTTCCCCATCCTGAAAGGGAGGGGACACCACCACAGGCCGGCAGTCCCTGGTTCTGTGTTCTTCTAACGAGGGGAGTCCCCTTAGACACCGCTTCTCACACTAGGACAGTGGTGCTCAGCCTTCCCAATGCCGCCACCCTTTAAAACAGTTCCTCATGCTGTGGTGACCCCCAACCGGAAAATTATATTGTCGTTACTTCATCACTGTAATTTTGCTACTGTTATAAATTGTAATATAAATATCTGTGTTTTCTGATGGTCTTAGGTGACCCCTGTGAAAGGGTCATTTGACCTCAAAAGGGGCATGACCCACAGATTGAGAACTATTGCTCCAATGTCTGTCCGTCGCAGGAAGCAAGTTAAATGGTTCTGGTGACTTGAGATCTGTGCAGAGACTGACACACCCTCTTAACCTAAGGCCTGGCTCCACAGTGATATTATCTCACAGGGCTCAAGGTAATACCTGATCCCAGGGCTAGGCAGAGGGACAACCCTTAGGGAAATTCAGGAAGTCACTTTCCACCCAGACACACAAACCTACATCTCCTGTCCTTTTCCTGTCTCTCTTGCAATCCTAAGAGGGAAAGCACTCTTGTTTTTAACCTAAAAGCTAGAATGGCCATTAAATTTGTTCTCTCCTTTTCTAGAAACCAGACAATTCTGGCCATTCTCCATGTATTGACGGACTCTGATTCCTTCCTCTGCGATAGTAGAAATCTTTTCTTTTGCTTCTTGGGGCCTCTACCCGTGAGGGTGATTTCTTCTGCTATATCCATGCCAATCTAACTTGGATGTTTGTTTGAAAAAGGCAGGCGGTGACTGTCCACATCTCGTGGGGACTTCATGTCCCGGGACAGTGTGGGCTCATTTAGCCTGGAGCTGAGTTCATTCCAGGCAGGAAGTAACCAAGGCTTTGTTGACATTATCAGAAGTTACATCAGATATTCACGGTGGATTCCTTGGATTTTGTCACATTGTGTTTCATGATATAGTGGCAGGATCATAAGAAGGACTTCAGAGTTTTCCCTGCTGTGTACCCCCAACACTGGCCTAATGACAATGGAGCTAACAATGAGATTTGCAGTAGCCCAGGGCCAAATACTGGGGAAGCAGCGATCCCAACATGGACCCCAGGATAAACTGCCAGGTGTGAGAAAAGCTATTGCTGCAGGCATGCACTTCAGCCAGGCAAGGCCAATGCGGGCAGGAGGCAGGAGTGAATGCCAGCTCTTTCCAGGTGGTTGTTTTCTGGTTGGTTGGTCTTTTCTGCCCACTCTATCACTTCACATTTGTCTGGTTTTGTTTCTGCCCCACCACACCCTGAACACCTTTGCTTTCCCCTTCCAGTTACAGTAACACCGAAAGGTTAAGAAAAGCAAGAATATCAACAAATCACATCATATCAAGTTTCAGTAAGACTAAGCATCTCCCCATGTATTAAGGCTGGGCAAGGTAGGTTCCCCAAAAGCCAGTAAGAGTCAGAGACAGCTCCTGTCCCTGCTGTTGGAAGTCCCACAGGAGGACCAAACTATACAGCTGTCACACATATGCAGAGTGCCTAGGTCAGTCCCATGTAGTCTCCCTGGTGGTCAGCTCAGTCACCCACCCTGAGCCGCTATGAACCCTGCGTTCTCCTAAACAAAAATGAAGGAGTGGATTGGGGTGTGGGAAGAAAGGGGAGATGGCGGAGGGACTGGGAGGAGGGGAGGGAGGGGGAACTGTGCCCAAGATGTAATTAAATAAATATTTTTTTTTTTAAAGAAAAGAAAAAGAACAGCCTGATGCTGTATGGACCTTTGGAATTCTTTCAGAGGTCGTGTGTGTGTGTGTGTGTGTGTGTGTGTGTGTGTGTGTGTGTGTGTGTGTGTGTGTGTTTAGTGCTCTCCAGGGTACATGGTGCTGGGTGACAGCGAACGGCTGGAGGAGAGTTAGGGGGGAAAGTAATATGGATTGACAGACGGAGAGACTGGACAAGGAATCAGGGAGAGCCTAAGGCAGAGGAAGCTCTCCCTTTCTATCTTACCTGGGGCGGCACACACCTCCCCTATTACCTATAAGCCAGGAAGCTTATACCTGGCCCAGGGCCTAACAATTTCCCACTAGCCATCACTTCCTTGCTCAGGGTACTGTTTGAGATGTGCTGTGGTCCCTGCGGGAAAGGAGAGGTTGCTTTAGTTTACCACCCTAAACCACAGGGCCTTAAGCCGGTTTGTAACTAGGGGGTGGGACATTCTGGCCCTGGACCACAGGCTTCTCACCTTCAGGTTAGAAAGGAGCAGTGTACCTATGGGAATGAAAGCCGCAGAATTATCCCAGGTAAAGTGGACCCGGACCACAGACAAGGATAAGAATGAAGCGCACACTGGGCGCTGATCAAACTGACTGCCCCTTCAGCTGCTTTGACTAAGCCTCTCAAGATGCTGGGGTAGGGATTAGGAGTAGAGAGGACCCGCTGTCTCTTCCCTATTTTGCTTTTGCTCTACGGAAGGCAATAGAAGCCTCTACGATTCCTTCAGCTCCCTGCTGGCTTGTCTCCTGGACAGGTGGAATAAATTAAACTCCTAGGTTCTAGGAAGAAAAACTTTAGACTTTCAATTTGTGTGTGGCCCAAATGCCCTCTGGGGATGGCCAAAAGTGGCCCCCTGGGGTAGACTCTTAATTATAATACCATCATCCAATTAGAGCCATTCTGGGGGAGGGGAGTAAACAAAAGGGAAAGTCCCCTGAAATTCCTATGGCCTACATTTATTTCTCTTACCTCAGAGACCACCCAGAACTCACTCAAAACAATAACAAAACCCTGCAGGGCTGAAGTACAGACTCCAGCAAACCCGAAGGCCAAATGGCTCCTACCAAACTTTGTGATTATCAGCATGGATGGTATCTTTCTTATAGAGTTTCCAATATGGTTGCCTTCAGGTCACCCATGCTCTGTAAATAAGCCTTACAGATTCATTGGTCCACCATCGTGAGGGGGGGAGGGGCGCAGATACTGCTTAGTCCCCCTGGGAGAAAATTCCAGTGGCTTTTCTTCGGTGCTGGGGTTCAATCCCAGGGCCCTGTGTGTGTCTGGCAAGTGTTCTGCTGTTGAGTCCCATCTCTAGCTGCAAGCTGAGCCATTTACAGCAGGCTGCATAGCAGCTGAGCCGTTTACAGCAGGCTGCATAGCAGAAGCACCCTTTAATTCTTCACATGACCCAGGCTTCAGATTTGTGCAAAATCCAGGAGTTCTCTTCCTCTTCTGAGCCGAGCGTGGTGGATGGTGACACAGGAGAACAGTGGACCTGTGGCTGTGGGTATCAACCCTTTTGGGGTCAGCTGTTTATTGACGTCAGTGCTGTCTTGGAATAGAAATGAAGGGTGAGGTGGCTCCTACCTTCGGGGACACCTGGGCCATGAATTGTTCTGGCAGGAGAAGGTGACAGAAGGGGACCATACAGAGGAGCTGTTGGCTGCTTCCAAGCTGCCTCCTTTGGGAATCTTCTTCCTGGTTTATGATTCTCTCATCTCTGGCTTCCGGTCCCTTCATGTTCTTGGGAACTCACACCTCTGGGCCAGCCTGGTGCTCTCTGATTTCTGCCACATTCCACTGAGTGGCTTTGCCTTGGGAGGGCTCTGGGGTCAGATTTCTCTACATCTGTGAACTAAAGTATCATCATTGAAGAGAAGAAACCTAACTTCTAGAATCAAATTAGAAATACTTAAGGAAGAAAAGAAACGATGCCTGGGATTTGCTTCAGAATATTCTGGAAAGTGGGTCTGAGGAGAAAGCAGAGATGGCAGAATCAGGCTTGCCGAGATCCCTGTATGACACTCTGTGGGTTTCTATCAATCTCCGTAAACATTTGAAAACCATGCTTGGCCTTCAAAGGTCAAGCCTCCAGTAACTACCACATTGAGAGAAGGGGATCTTTGTTCTCTTTTGGAGAGTATCTGAGCACAGGTCTGGTTTAGAAGGGGAGGTTTTAACATCCTCCGGCACACTTGGAAGGTTGGAGCGCCCATCTATCGGAGGCTGGGCTGGGAGGTGGCAGGAGTGTGAGTTAGGACAATAGCAGAAACAGTGTGTCCAGGATGTGCTGGTAGGGGAAGATGAGGCACAGCCCAACCCAAGAGCTGTCGGAAGCTGTGCGGTGACCCTGAGGAGGTCCTCATGATGCATTCCAGTTCGCCTGTTTGATTGCATAGGACATAGGCCACAGAGAGACACCAAATCAGGAGGAAATCATGGAGCTTTAAAACCAAACAAGTGTACCAGGTTCCTTCTACCTGCTCAGCCAGGGCAGCCAGGTCCCCCTACCTCTCAGCCGAGGCAGCACGGTCTTCACACAGCCTCAAGGTCTGACAAATCTCTTCACAGCTTCTGGCTTCAAGTAGCAAGCCAGGACACTTCTGGCATCTGTCACATCTACTGAGGTTTGACAGCAGCTTCTTTCTCCTGTGAAGACACCTACTCAGGTCTCTGTAGTAGAGTACAGAGGAGCAGGACACTGCCACTCTGTCACAAAGAGGTAGAGCTTAATCTTCTCCCTTAATGTCTGAGCCAACAGTCGGCAGCAGAGGACACTGGGCCAGGCCAGCTCCCTGCTAAGTCTTGCAAATCAACCTCGAGTGTCTGTAAGAAGCCCTGTCCCCTGTCAGCCAGTTCACCTTCAGAAACCACATGGAGAAGATGCATGGGCAACAGAGGTCTTGACACTGTGTCAGACACGGGCCAGCAGCCCTTGGTCCCCAGGAAAGATTCCTGGAGACTTCTGCTTGGGGGGATCTTGCCTGACGTTCCATAAGAAAATCCCAAGGGATAGAGGTGGGCGGTCCTTGGGCTTCCCACAGGTCAGGGAACCCTGATTGCTCTATGAGCAGATGAGGGAGGGGGATGTGATCGGGGGAGGGGGAGGGAAATGGGAGGTGGGGGCGGGGAGGAGGCAGAAATCCTTATTAAATAAATAAATTAAAAAAAAAGGAAACTGCCTAAGCAAAACAATAACATATGATGGTAAATACTAAGAAATTTGTGTTGTGGGAAGGTCTATGTAAGATAATTTGAAGTGAAAAAGACTATAGAACATAATAAATAAAGACAAAACAATTTTAAAAAAAGAAAAAAAAAAGAAAGCCCCAAGGGCCACCCCGTGAACCTCAGCAACTCATAGAACCATGGGAGTAACAAACACTTGTTGGCTTCAGACATTAAGTTTGAAGTGGTTTGTTTGGCAGCCCTGTTCTGGGGAAACGTCTATGGCTTCTAGCTAATAGAAAGGCCCCTACAATAAAAAATAATTCTCCACTTTTGGTTCATCAACCAGGGCTCCCCGAAGGTCCTCCATACAGAAAGAGGAGGGAGCTACTGCCATCATTTAAAGATGTGTCAGACCCCAAAACTGCAACCTCTGTTCCTTTCCCATGTGGTTCTGACTTGGACAGGAAAGAGGAAATCATCCTGTATCCTTGGATGCCCCTGGACCTCATCACCAGCTATGAGGAAGCATCAGAGATCTCTCTCTCTCTGAGACCAGGCCTGGGCCAGCCTCCTAATCACCTGGAGCCAGTCCTGGACCTTTCTCCCAATATGAACTGGACTTGTCACTCCGGCCAGATGCTAAAACTAGACTTGTCTCAGGGCCTCTGGACTAGCTGGTCCTTCTACTCTTGTCCTTCACCTGCAGGAAGAAGGATGTCCCATTTCTGTTGAATGGTGGTCCAAAAGGGCAGACGAGACCAAAGTAAGATGGACACAATGGGGAACCCACAAATGTTGGCATCTCTTCATACCTTTTATAAGTCCATGAGGAAACCGAAGAAACACATTTGCCTCATAGGCACACAAATGTCACAGTGGAATCATGGTGTGACCTAGGTCAGCCTGACAGCAATGCCACACCTGCCTCAGCCACCACACTGCATGGGGCGCAGGCAGTTAGGGAAGCTGAGTATACACGGTGCAGCCATTGCTCTCATCCAGAGCGCTGAAGGAAGTATTCCTTCCGTACCTATGTGCTGGCTTGCTAGCCAGGACAGATGCCAGCCGGTTTTCAAGGAACAAACATTTCTCCTATCTTAATTGAATCAAGTTATGTGGATTCCACCCACAATAGTGTCTGGGGAGTGGAGTGATGAAGGAAGAGATCACA
Source organism: Microtus ochrogaster (assembly GCF_000317375.1). Lineage (NCBI taxonomy): Eukaryota > Metazoa > Chordata > Mammalia > Rodentia > Cricetidae > Microtus > Microtus ochrogaster. The sequence continues at coordinate 85,510 of NW_004949186.1, forward strand.
GCCATGGCAGATCTGGCGGTAGCTACTGAACAGAGGATGGCTATGTCTTTTGGACACATCCTGACTGCCCTACAGGTATTAACTGTAGGATGATGAGCCACGGGCTACTGTGCTAGGACTAGAAACTGAGCCAGTTGCCTCTACAATTTGCCTCAGAAGCTCTGCTCTCTCTGTTTCCTGGCTACCACCCCACCATACTGGGGAAAGGACCACTCAGTCATCTGAACACTTGGCTCAGCCTGCCTGCTCACCTCTTTACTGCATTCTGCACACCAGAGAGACTTAGAGCTTGGCCAGATTGTATTTTTTTTTTTTAATTTGAAATCCATGTTTTGTTGTTAAAGCTGGAGATGGAGAGGCAGGGAGCGAGGCTGGCTGGACTAGTAATGTTTCCTTGGAGACTCTGATTTGATTTCAGTTCTGTACAGAAGGCCCTGGAGCCCGGTCTGCTTCATTTTATGTGCAAGGAGAGATGTGCTCCCGTTTTCCCACGGCACCCAACCCTTTGAGAAGCAAAGCTGGAATGGGCAAGCATCAGGAACAAATATCAAGAAGTATCTGTTGCTACAAAGCCGTAGTTTTCAGCTGTGGGTGATGACTCAGATACCTTGGAAGCCGCTACAGAAATAGACACGTAGAAGAGCAATGTATGGGGTAGGACCATAGCCCAGTAACTGAACCTTTGTGTGGCATGTGTGAGGTCCAAAGTTCAGTCCTAAGCACTGAGGACAAAAATGAGCCCCCTTCACACAAACAGTGAATATCCTTGCTTGATAGTTTTCACTTAAGTACCTCACGATGTCAGCTGCTGGTGGGAACCAAAGAAGTAACATAAATTAAAACAAGTGGCTCAGATAAAAAAAATGGAATGCCTTCTGGGGTGATATTTCATTTGTATTTTAATAAATAAGCTTGTCTGAAGCTCAGAGTAAAACAGCTGCCCTGGTCAGCCGTACAGACCAGGCAGTGGTGACACACACCTCTAATCCCAGCAGCCACACTAGTTGCCATAGAAACTGGGTGGTAGTGGTGCACGCCTTTAATCCCAGCACTAGAGAGGAATATAAGATGGGAGGAGACAGCACCCACACACTGTCTCATTCTGAGATTTCTGGAGGCAGGATCGCCATTTCGGTCTGAGGTAGAAGTAAGAGTCAGTGGCTGGCTGTTTTTGCTTTTCTGACCTTCAGGTTGAACCTCAATTTCTTTCTCTGGGTTTTTATTAATTGTGCTTTAGCCTATGAGATGGGGCCTCAGATTTAGAGACTGGAGACACTGGCAAAATAAAATGTGAGCCATTTAAACCATGCCACCATGAATACAGTTTATGTAGTGTTGTAAAAGGAGGCTGTGCGTTCTTTCCTGGCTGCCCAGACCAGAATAATTACACAGAAACTATATTAATTCCAACACTCTTTGGCCAATGGTTCATGCATATTCCTAGCTAGCTCTTACATCTTAAATTATCTGTACATTCCTATTATCTGTATATCACCATGAGTGTGGCCTCCCAGTAAAGTCCCAGTGGGTGTCTTTTTCCTTTGGCAGCTACATGGTGTCTCCCTAAATCTGCCTACTCTCTCTATGTATCTCTTTTAGCCTGGTTTTATTCTGCCCTGCCATAGGCCAAAGCAGCTTTATTCACTAACCAATAAGAGCCACACACATACAGAAGTACATCCCACATCATAGTTGTCAAGCAGTGGTTGTTTTTATAAATGGTTTTATTTAAGGACTGACTTTATTTTTAGTTATGTGCATGGCTGTGTGGACACGAGTGTGGGTGCCCAGTGGGGCCAGAAGAAAGCACTGGATCTCCTGGAGGTGGAGTCACAGTCATTTGTAAGCTGCCCAACATGGATCCTGGGAACTGAGCTCTGATCCTCTGTGGGAACAGTGTGCACTGTTAACTCTCTATCCTTGTCTGTGGAAACAGTGTGCACTGTTAACTCTCTAGTCCTTGTTGTCTGTGGGAACAGTGTGCACTGTTAACTCTCTAGTCCTTGTATCAACTCATTTCAATGCTAAAAAGCTCCATAGATTACAACTCCACAAGGAAAAAAAGCCAAAAAAGCCCACCAGACCTGTCTTGGCCACATGATCTGGTCAAGTGGCCTGAACAGAAGCACCTGTGTGTTCTGACATGCTTTTAATGACCTTGACAGGGTCTGGCGTTCCTTCTCTGGTGCCCCTTCCTTGTCCCCACCACTCCTGTCCAACTTAGCCTCACAGCCTGGGGTCTGCTCGGGGTGTGGCTTCTGATCACCACTAAGGTTTGTGGAGTTCTTGCAGTTCCCAGTTCTTCAGTGTGGCTGTAGAGACAACTATCCAGAGACGGCCAAGGCACTTCTGGCCCCCAACCATAGAGAGCAAGGAATAAAACCTGTGGCTATTTTGGAAATGTCTCAGGAAACCTCTGTGGCAGGAGCTAGGCCACAGTTCATGCCGTGTGGCCAAGGAATGGGTCTTGGAGGCAGGAGATATGGGCTTAAACCACACCCTATGCTTCCTGATCACCCCCTCCCCCTGTACATGGCAGCAACTCTGAGGGTCCAAAGTCTGGAGTCATCTTCCATCGGTGCTTCTCTTATACACGGCACACCTGCTCCATTAGCAATGACCTAGATCCCGGGCCTGATTGCTACCTTCTTAGGCCCAAGTTACTGACATCCTGTTAACCAAATGTCTTAAGCCAACCTTGGCCTTCCAAAGCTTGGGTTTTTTTTTTAAAAAAATTATTTTATTTCTTTGAAACTAGAATTCTATCATTTCTCACTTCCCTTTCCTCTTCCTAAACTCCCCCATATACCCTTGTTTTCCTTCAAAGTTACACATATACACACCACACAATTTATATGTACATATTTATTCCTAAACACAAAATACAACCTCTGCTTAGTCTGTACAATGTTACTTGTATTTATGGGCTAATCATTTGGTATTGGGTAACCAACTGACTTGCTCTTGCCCGGGAATACTATTTCTCCGGATTTAAGATTCTTTAGTTCCTATAGTTCCAGGTGTAGGGTTGCGGACTTGTGGTCTCTGCCCCTCAACACTCACCCCATCCACTTTAGCATGTCTGTTGCAGCTGCCCTTGTTTAGCTCATGTTCAAGCAGTAGTATGGATGGACGTCATGGTTGTCTGGCGTTACTGGGAGACACAATCTTACCGCAAAGTTCCTGCCCCCTCCTCGGTAACGTGCCCCGAGTCCTAGTTGTGGGAGTTGTAGCTGTACCTGATAGGACTGGGCTCTACAATTGCGCATTTTGATTGGTTGTGGTTTTCTGTAATGGTTTTTATCTGTTGCAAAAAGTCTCCTTGATGAGAGGTGACGACCGCACTTACCTGTGGTTATAAGAACAAGCATTTAGGATGTAGTTAGGCATTACACTGGTTTAGTAAAGTGGTGGTTGTAGATTCTCCCCCACAATCCATGACTTCACTAGCCCTGGGGAGCTGGTTAAGGTTTCCAGTTCAGGAGGCACAAGCTTCCTCTTGTAGAGCGGGTCCAAAGCATACTCTTAAGCTAGCCGCCTGAGTGACTCTTTGAGAGTAGGTCACTCTTCTCAGAGATTCCTTCCTTAATAGCTGCCAGACTTTATTGTTTGAGAAACGATCTCTCACTGAAGCTGGAGTTCACCGATTTGGCCAGGCTGGCTGGACAGAGAACTTCACAGGACCCACCTGCTTCCATCCCCTGCCCTGGCCACCCCCAGGGTACATCGAGAGCCTGGCTTTTCATGTGGCTCTGGGAAATCCCTATGCTTCTGTGGCAGGTACTTTACTGAAAGAGTCATCTCCCCAGCTCTATCAATCATCTTTTCAGGGGCCTCCCTGTGTACCTTATTTAAAACAATGGCCCTCAGTCCAAACCCGACCCTCTTTATTTCATTCTGGGAGCGTGTCATGACTATATCTGTTGATCTGCCTATTTACTAGCTTTTGCCACTAGAATGTGTGTTCCTTAAAGAGAAAGCCAAGATAGTGCCTAAAACAGCAAATGCTTAGTAGATATTTTCTGACTTCCTAAAGCAAGGCAGTAGCAACAGAGACTCATGGGAAGTCTTCTGTTGGGATGTGTGGGCCTTGAAGCCCAGGGGGTGAGTTTGGGGAGAGAACAGAAGTCATTTTCTGCAGAGGAAAGAGTGATATGGAATCAATTAGGAGGTAAGGCCAAGTTTAGTGCAGGACATGGGTGGCACACTGGGACAAGGGTCTTGGGTGCCTTCAGGCATTGTGCACAGAAGCCCCATGCAGAAGTTTATGGCAATTATTTGATCAATTCTTCCAATTGACACTCTGTAAATGGAGATTTCTGTCCTACCCGATCCCACAGCCATTCAGTCCCAAAGAAATAGAGCTTATATTAATTATAAACTGTTTGGCCTATTAGCTCAGGCTTATTATTAACTAGCTCTTACAACTTTTAAATTAACCCATAATTCTTATCTATGTTTAGTTACATGGTTTGGTGCCTTTTCTTCAGTGCAGCGTTTTCATCTCGCTTCCTCTGCATCTGGGCGGTGACTGCAGACTGAAGCCATTACTCTTCCCAGAATTCTCCTAGTTTGGTTGCCCTGCCTATGCTTCCTGTCTGGCTACTGGCCAATAAGTGTTTTATTAAACCAATGAGTGACAAATCTTTATAGGGTACAAGAGCATTATTCCACAGTACTTACCCCTTTTTTCTTTCCAAAATGAGAACTTTGAATCTAATCTCCTTTGTTTAGCTTTTTTTCCTGACCATTGTCAATAACAACTTGTAACTAACACTCTAAACAAACATCTATAATTCATTTTTTGGGAATGTGCATGTAGTTTTCCAGGCTAGTTCCTGCTGACTGGGGGTGCTGATAATCTTATGGGAACATAAAGAAAACTTAGGATTATGTTTCCTGACTGGAATATTCTGTGAGGATTGATCATCTTGGCCAGCAGTCCTGAGGCTGTTCTAGATGTAGAACTCAGAGGAAACTGCAACAGAGGTGCTCTAAACATTGGATCATCTGGGCCATTTGTTCCCATTGGAGATTTTTAGGGGGTCTTCCTTGATCAAACCTTATTTTTCTTAACCCAGAATGAATCCACAGCCTCTCATTTCCTGTGGAAACAAAAGCAAAACCTCTTCTTCAAAGTAACAAATCTTTTTACTTAAATTTTGAAGTGAAGGCATTTTCAAAGCATATATGTTAGATTAATCCAACAGCATTTATAATCAAATGTTTTTTAGCAGATGTTGCTTTTTCCTCAGCAGTCAAACAGTTCAAAGACAACACAATAACATACAGTACCCAGATTCTCTGGATATTTTCCATCTTTATGTAGCTTTTTTTAAAAAAAAAAAATGTTTTTTATTTTTAATTTTTGGAGACAGGGTTTCTCTGTGTATCTTTGCTGTCCTGGAATTCACTCTGTAGAGCAGGCTGACCTTGAACTCACAGAGATCCACCTGCCTTTATCTCCCAAGTGTTGGGATTAAAGGTGTGTACCACCATACCCAACTGCTCTTTCTTTTTAAAAGGACTTTCTTTAGGCTTTTTCTTTTCTCTCCCAAGGCTATGTATATTTTCAAACACGTAAACTGTTTATGTAGATGGAGGCTGCTCATTCGTTTCCTGGCTGCCCAGACCTGAAATAATTACACAGAAACAATATTAATTGTAACACTGCTTGGCCAATCACTTGCACATATTGCTAGCTAGCTCTTATATCTTAAATTAACCCATTTCCATTATTTTATAATTTACCGTGAGGCTTGTGGTTTACCAGCAAGGTTCTGGTTGGTGGCTTGCATCTTTCTCCTCCAGCACCCACATGGCACCTCTGACTCCGCCTTCTTTCTCCCAGCATTCAGTTTATTCTCCCCCCCACTAGCTCTATTCTGCCCTGTCAGAGGCCCAAGCAGCTTCTTTAGTCATTAACCAATAAAAGCAACATATACACAGAAGGACCTCCCACATCACGTTTAGAGTTTTTTTAAAACTGAATCTGTCTTTACTGTATAGCTAGCTCTATCTTTTTCTGAGCATGTGTGTTGTTATTCTGTTAAGCCTCCCAACACCTCAGTCTACATAAAAGCAAAAAATATAGGCAAAAATTTAGTCAAATCCAATTATCTCTAAACCTTGGAAATCAAACAAAGACTTTCAGAAATCTGGAGGGTGTTTATTAAAAACAATAACAACCAACCCATCTGTATTCCATGAGAGTTGTGAGCTTACAGTGTTTGCTGGAAGTAGGCTGGTGGATCACAGCTTCCTGAAAGACTGAGGTAAGATGATCATAAGTTCAAGGCCCACTGGGGCTCTAGAGAAAGTTCAAGGACAGCTGAGGTAGATTATGGGAGACACCATGTCAAACTTTTTATAAAGTAACAGGCCAGGTGTGGTAGTTCATATCTTTTACCCCCAAGCACTTGTGAGGCAGAGCAGGAGGATCTTTGTGAGTTCAGGACCTACCTGGTCTATACAGTGAGTTTCAGGATGGCTAGAACTATATCTTGGAGAAACAAACAAACAAAAGCACCAAAAACTATCAAGAGAGTAAAAATACAAGCTGGATGAAGTGATTCAGACCTGTGATACTGTGGTGATTTAAAAGAAAATGCCCCAAAGGGAGTGGGCACTATTAGGAGGTATGGCTTTGTTAGAGTAGGTGTGACCTTGTTGGAGGAAGTGTGTCACTGTGGGAGTTGACTTTGAGGTCTCCTTTGCTCAAGCTATGCTCAGTGTGGTAGATAGTTCACTTTCTGTTGTCTGTGGATCAAGATGTAGACTCTCAGCTCCTTCTCCAGCAAGTCCTCCTGCATGCTGCCATGTTCTGCCATGATGATAATGGACTATCATTTGAAACTATAAGCTACCCCAATTAAATGTTTTCCTTTATAAGAGTTGCTGTGGTCATGGTGTCTCTTCACAGCAATAGAAACCCTAACTAAAACAAATACCATCACTCAGGAGATTGAGGCAGGATTGCTGTAAGTTCAAGGGCAACCTGGGCTACAATAACGAGTTTCAGGTCAACTTTGGCTATAGTATGAGATCCTGTCTATATAAAAAAATATGGAAACACAATTCACAGATTGGAAGAAATATCTGTGACTCATTTATAATGGCCTGGTATCAAGATTGTGCATAGAATTCTTACAACTTAATGGTAGACACATCATGAATTAGAAATAGGAAAGTATCTTAATAGGCATTTCTCCAAAGAAAAACACATGCCTATGTCTGTGTTGCTGGGAATTAAAATACCCAGGATTGCCTGTGTACCAAGCAAATCATTACTACTGAGCCATACTCAGCTATAAAGAGATGTACAATTGGGCATTAGGCATTAGAAAAGATAAGCCATTAGAGAAATGACAAATTAAAATTACAGTGCAGTACCACTGAGCACCCACTAGGATGATGGTAGCAAATTAGACAGAGAGCTTGTTGACAAGGGTCAAAGGGACTGAAGCCCCCTATCTCTGGTGGGAACGTAGGGCGGTACGACTCCTGTGGAAAACAGTTGGATAGTTCCTGAAACATTAAACAGAGCCATCATCTAACCCAGAAATTCCTCTCCTACTTCTATACCCGAGATAACTGAAAACACATGTTTACATAAACTTATACACAGACGTTCTTTGTATTAGCCAAAGATCCATCTCTGTAAGAATGGATAAACAAAAACTGATACTTTTGAACAATTAAATGTTACTTGACCATAAAAAATAATAAATACAACATGAATGATCTGAAAACATTACAGCAGATGAAAGCAGTTTGTGTTGTATGAAATCATTTATATGAAGTGTCCAGACAGGAAAATCCTCAGACAGTAGGTCTGTGGTGCCAGGAATCGGGAAGGAGAAATGGAAAGTGATTCCCAGGCAGTATGGAGTTTCCACTGGAGATAATAAGAATATTCTGGAATTAGACAATGGTGATGGTTACATAACTTTTGAATATATATCAAAGCACTGTATTGTATACTCTAAAAGAATGGCTGTTATGGTGTTTCAACAAAAAATGTTAGGGAAACTAGTTATTACATAGGAGTTATGAATTGAACTCAGTGCCCACGAACTTAAGAGCATGTGTTAAGGCTTCTAAGCCTTGCTAGGTGACACAGTCCCTGGGAACTGTCTCGGGACCTCATAGAAGAATGGCTTCTTTTGAGGGTCCTTTGGGTATCTGATATCAGGGTGAGCTGGGTGTCTGATATCACAAGTGACTGTCCTGGACACACATTCATCTCAAAGTGACCCAACCACCTCTGATTCTGTCACTATGAAGATTTTGTCATAGTCTCAAGCTTGTGTTCTGTCTTCTCTTAGTCGAAACCATTTCCAGGTGGTTCCTCAGCTTTCCCATGGCTGCATATGGGGGTGGCCTGTGGAGCCACTAGGGAATATATGATAGTATTGCTTGGGCTAAATGTGGTACTCCACTTTTGCTTCCTGATATCTTATCATGGGTCTTTTTGCTTGTTTTTGGGACAAGGTTTCTCTGTGTAGACTTTTGTGCCTCTCTTGGAACTAGCTCTTGTACACCAGGTTGGACTCGAACTCACAGAGATCCACCTGCCTCTGCCTCCCAAGTACCAGGATTTAAAGTGTGCGCCATCACAGCCTGGTGATGGGTCTTACTAAAAGTCCCAGAACTATCCTTCCCCGAAGCCTTAAACAGGGTAGACTTTATCCTATTCAGCTCATCTCTCCATTCACCTGTCCAGCATTTGTCATCTACTTATCTATCCATTCATAAATATTAATCCATCTATATAACCATCTATCCATCTGTTCATATACACAGCAATTCACTCATCACCAATTCAACTTGTAATCTTGGGGAAGAAAGTTCTCCACTTATTTTCGAAACTAAAATGTAAGCAAAACAAAAGAGCCCCGGCATGAGGCAGTCCAAAGGCTCGCTCTGTAGAGGGTAGTCCGGAGGAGCGGACTGGAGTCTTTGGGAAGGCTGCTTAGAGATTCTAGAAAGTGGCACCCAGAGCGGGAGAACTGTAATGTCCACCTGCCCATCCCCTGCCTTTGAGAGCACGCCAAGACCAGGCTTCTCTCAAACTTTCCTCTTTGCTGTCTTCCTCAGGGATTCTTCAATCTTCCTCCTTTATCCAAATCTTTTTTTTTTTTTTATTCCAGGGCTAGCACAATTTCTGCCTCTCAGAATCATGACACTTCCTCATCCCACAGCTATCCACTCACTAAAAATACATCATAGCCTTCTCAGGGTCAAGCCAAAGACAAACAAGACGTAGCGCCCACCTTTATTCCCCAGGACAGGGAAGACAGATGGCAGCAGCAGCTATGAGGCAGCATGCTGTATCCCCAGGACTGCCCTGACTGGGCCAGACCACAGAGGCTGGGGTCAAGCGCCGTCGAGCATCATGCTTTCTGGATGACGTGTCCTATCTCTGCAGTTGGTAGTAAAGGACGGTCTTGTTCCAGTTGGGCTGTCTTTTTCCAAACCTCATGTTGAAATTTAATAATCACTGTAATAAGATTAAGAGCTGGGACTTCCATACGCGATTGTCGTGAGGGTCTGTCCTCAAGAGACTGGGCTGATTGTCATGGCGTGCATTAATAATCGAGACAAAGTGTTTCTGGTAAAAAAGATTAAATTCATCTCCATACAGGCTCCCTTGCCCTTCTGCCTTCTGCCATGGCCGGGGCAGCCAGAAGGCTCACAAAAGACATTACCACCTTGAGCTTGGACTTTAAGGCCCCAGAGTTGTGAGGAAAGAAAAAAATGTGCTTTATTAATGATCACCTGTAGTATTCTGTTATAGGTTTAAAGAAAACGCAGGCAGCAACCCCGTTCATGAGAGTTCTACCTGCATGTCCTAATCAATCCCCAAAGGCCCTGCTTCCCAATATAATTGATTACAGTGGGGGTAGGATTCCAACTTATGGATCTGGAGGGCATAAAGACTCATGACATCCAGGTTTTGCCGTTAGGGCTGCATCCATCCGCGCTGTCTTCTGCACCCAGAATGTAGGGTGGTGTGGATCGGCACATATGAAGAGCGCATGACCGCCACACTTCCCCAGCTATCTTGGAGAAGGGTGCTGGGAGACTGCCAAGGCATTATGAGTTTCCAGGAAGGGGGCTCACCTGAGTCCCCAGAGGAATGACATCAGATTTTGGAGCTGGAAACCATGGCCTACTCTAAGATTTTTTGGGTATGATAACTGCTTCAGTCTCCAGACAGCAAGCAGAGAGAAGAGGTTTTCATTAGGATTAGGTTGTAAGCGCCTGTTTTACTGACATTTGGGTTTAAGGGAGTCATGAAGTGCTTAAGAAGTGTCCAACACAAGGGAAGGACTAGGCAGGGGTTAATATGTTATTTTAATAACGATGCCACCTTTTCACATGTTCCCTGTCTGTGCAGACATGGATGGCATCTTGGGCTTAGCCTTCTAATATTCCTCAGTTACTGCCAGAAATATCTGACAATGAACCAGTTCTTTGAGACCATGTGAATAACACCTATGTGAGTCAAGGGTTCTCCTCTAGGGTTGAGGGAAGAGAATGGTTGAGAGCTCATCTGAGATGACCTCGATGACAGTTTTTAGGATTGTTCAATGCTACCAGCCTCCTAAGGAGGCCTGTGCGCGAAGTGCAGACTGCCTGGAACTGCTAACACAGTCAATATGACCCTTCCCAGGGATAGGTCATTAGATCTTGAGGGACAGTGCTTTATCATCATAAATGCAGAGAATGCGCTAACATGGTCCTAAAGGGAAGTCAAATCCCAGGAGCCGGGTGACCTCAGTCACCTGTCCCAACACCCTCACCCCTCCTGCTGGCTGACCTCAGTCACCTGTTCTGACACCCTTCCCCCTCCTGCTGGCTGACACCCTCCCCCCTCCTGCTGGGTGACCTCAGTCACCTGTCCCAACACCCTCACCCCTCCTGCAACTTGGTTTTGGTCCCTCACATCATTCATCCTGGGGAAGAAATCACTCTGCGCTCTGACTTAGCTCTGGGGTGTTTGATCAGGATGTCATGGTCCCCTTACAAAATTGACCAGAGACTCTCACCCTCCAGGTTACCTTCCACTATGAGCCTAAAATCAAACGGCCCTTGCGCCTGGGGAATCAGTGGTCTTTCCACAAGAGGAAGACTCTCAGAGGACTGTCTTCTCTCTAGAGAAGAGAAACAAAGCATGACACTGGTCCCTAGTGCACGGATGTGGGAAGCCAGGATGGTGCTGGGCCAGCAACCAGGCATGGGTGCTCTCTAAATGGCCACCACCTTTATGTGAAGTCACTTTCCTTGCAGAAGCAGGGCCCATGTGAGCCCCTTTGGATACATTGGCCCTGTGAGCCATGGGGATCTTGTGGAAAGACTGGGCTGAGTCAGTCTTTAACAGCTGAGTCTGTTAACATTGGAGCATGCTGCTCCTGTCCAGTGAGAGGAAACAGTAAGCTTCAACAGGGCCTCCTCCAAATGGAATACCTCTGGGCTTTGTATTTTAAATTCTCATTGTGTATATCCATTGTAGATGGTACCATGTTACATAAAGACATTTTCATACAAGAATATATGTTTTGAGACTATTCTGCCATTTGCTCCTGTTTAGTTTAGTTAGTGTGGTTGCTGTCTTGCTGAGACAGTGGTTTACCTCACAGATCAGGCTGGCCTGGAACTCACTACATAGCCTGAGCTGATTCTCGGGCCTTGGGTATCTCAGGCATCTGCCGTCGTATCTGATGTACTAATAAGTTTCTGGAGCCGCCCTTTACAAGACACGGTTTTACGACAGTTTCTTAGCATTTAAAAGATCAAATGTCTCCAAAAAATTTACATCAGCTTAAAAAACCAAATAGCTCCTGGGTTGTGGAAGAGGCCTATTGGGTGGTGTGCAAATGAGGACATGAGTCACCCCAGCTCCCATGTGGAAAGCCAGACATGGTGGCACATCTGTATAAACCCAGCGTTGGCGGTAGGGACTGGTGGCACATCTGTATAAACCCAGCGTTGGCGGTAGGGACTGGTGATGGCTGGCCATGGTCCAGCTATTCTGAGTGCCAGTTCCAGTGAGAGACCCTGCTTCAAAAGCTACAGAAGGTAGCGATGAAGAAAGACACCTTAGATTGACTCATTGAGTTTGGGCCTACAACCCTCCCCCTGCTGCCCCACACCTGAAAATACACACGGATACACCACACGTGTGCAAAGATGGGCACTTTCTCCTTTCCTCTTTTCTCTTCCTTAGCCAGCGACCTCTTTCCCTGTCCTTACCCCCGCCTGATACGGATAAATGTATATTTAGAAAGTAATTTCCCTACCTAAAACCACTCTGGCTCTTCCTCGTGACAATGGAATTTGTCCTGAAGGAAGTGGGTTGCAAGGCATGAGCCTTTCAAGGTTCTGCCTGCCTCCCGCTGTGCTTCTGCTTCCTGGTCTACCACACTGTCCTGGGACCTAGTGTGACTGACCCATCACGATGGACTGAAACCCCCTGGAACCACAAGTCCAGATACACCTTACCTCTGTTAAGCTGTTTCTCTCTGGGATTTTGGCCACCATGAAACAAAATAACGAATACACCCTCTTCTGTCCTTGCCCCAATCACAGTCCCTCTGGCCTTCAATTCACCCCGTGCTAGAGGAAGCACGCAGATAAAAGATTTCAAGACGTGTCTGATGGATGGCTGCGCAGGGAGATTGGTCTTATGTGAGAGCATCCATCCCCTCTTGCTGAGATAGGCCACTCTGAGGATAGACTTCAGATGCTGGGGCAGAGCCAGGCCAGCTGTGGGGAGCTGTACCCCAGCCAAACAACTGAATGTCTGCTTTCAGGCGGTCCGAGGAGCTGTTAGAGCCCTCCGCCTCTGCTGCTGAGGCCGCTGTGTCTCTTCCAGTCTCCAGGAAAGGTCACAGAGAAAAAGATTCTTTAGTTCTGGCATCCCACACTTGGTACCGCATCTTTGTATGAAAGCCTGTAATCGATGAGCTTGTTTATTCCGTCAGCCTTGAACGGAGTTGTTCAGAAGTCTCAGAACACTGAAGGAAGCCTAGCCAATGGAGACGCCTTCTCTGTCAACTCCACCCACAATAAGCAACATTATCATTCAGTCTAGTACCTACATTAACTAACCCCACTTATCTGCCTGTGTGTGTGTGCACACACATGCATGCATATGTATTTCTAGAGTCTAGGCACCCTGGTTTGGATGCACAGCCCCCTAGGTTCCTCAGGCTCTGTGAGAATCACCCACAGGAGGTGAGGCTGAAGTTGTCCAATAGGCTGTTTCCGCTCCAGGCCAATGCCACTATTATTGGTGCTTTATCTGCCTTTAGCTGTAATACGTCCTTATATTCTGAGACTCTTCCATAGCCACATCGCCATCTTTGAAGCCTGAGTTTATAGACACACTCTCTGGCCACTCCCAAATACTTTCACCAAAGCCATGTCTGGTGCCTGTGGGCACAGGGGAGGGACAGCCTTGCAAAGGCTTATCCCCTTGATAAGATTTCTTGAAGCAGAATGTCATGTTCTCACCACTCCCAAGATCTAAGCCACTTTAAAAGAGTGCTGTACTTTGTTCCGAATGGCCAAATACCACAAACACTACTCAGGTTCAGGGTTATGTGACGCTGGCACTCAGACGGCCTGGCACTTGGAAGGCCATGTGCGTGGAGAGACAGTCTGCATTTGGAGGTGGAAGCCTCGGCGCTCAGATTCCAAAGAGTATCCAATCCTTCTCAACTTTTGAGGTGTTAGGCAAGCATGCCTCCGCTCTGGAGCAGACTGTTTGGAGCATTCAATGTATACACTTGCGCACACATGAGCATTGTTCAGCTGAGACACCAGGGTCGGTAGGTTACAACGGCCTTCCAGTCCCTGATCCCTTTTGACTTCTGTTGTGCAGATATGCACTCTGACTGTGCAAAGTTTGATGCAACGGCCGAGCTCTTACACGTTGAGGGAGAGGTCCTTTTGTGTAGTTTTACTGATGCTGGTGTAAGGGAATATTCATGTTCAGCCAGCAATACTGTGGAAGGGCAGGTTTGCGGGTGCCCAAATCCTGCGTGCTGGGAGACAGGTTGCCCTTTGCTAAATACGTGCGGGGTTCTGGCGACACAGATTATACTGCCGTGGTGTGGCTCTCACGCGGAGGCTGGAACAAGTCGCCTCACTATGGAAACGAGCAACTGGAGCATAGAACTGTAGTTTTTAGTAATCATTTTCGCCAAACATTTTAAGCCATTGATTTAACTCAAACGAGGCCCAGAAAGACTAGCTTGAGTTCACACAGGAAGAGTCTAAATAGCCAATCAGGCAGGATCAAGACCCTCTTTACAGACCAGTTCTAACTAGAGTTATAAATTCCCTCTACTCTCAGTGAAGACTGGAATTTTAGTAGTTTTGCCAGAGCAGATGTTAGAGAAGATCAAGGCAGGAGGTAAGATCTTTATGACAATCCCTGTCCAGCTAAGGATTTTTACAAGGTATGCATTATTGGTTGTACGTATTACTGGTTGGATTTTAAAGTGGGAGAGTGGACGGCAGCGACACCAGAGATGAGGTTTCAGGACGGTTCGCCCATGTAGGGGAGACTGGCTTAGAATTCAGGGGGTTTCTCTCCTAACTGCATTTGTTGGCAGTGAATACAGAGCACGGATAAAGCAGCTGTTCCCCATTTCCCCCACTCTGCATTTCTGTGCTAGGCTCAGGAAGAATTTCACTTTGGCTGACCTGAGAGGCCCAGGAAGGAGCCAGGTGCAGGGGAGGTGGACTCTCTGGAGCTGGCCTTTTGGGAACTCTGGCCAGGCTGTGTTTAGAAGCCACTTCCGATGGCCTACGAAGCCTTGGGGCTGCTTTGGAGAAAACCCTCCTGTGCTGATGGACCGCTCCTCCTCCGAGGGTTCCCAAGGGAGGGGGTAAAGAATTCAGTGATTCATCCCCCCTCTGACGCCCCTTCAAATCCTCCCGTTCTGACCCACTTCTGTGGCTGAGCTCAAGCCACCCCATCTGCGATGAGGTCATCTTATTGGGGGCACAAAGGATTCCAGGGGGAACACACATCATATACTGTGGCTATTCACAGCGCTCATTCCTCCTGGCTGCTCAGGGCTAACAATGAACCTTGTCAGCGTTTCATGTGCTTGCAAGAGAGACTCGGGTTAGATGTCTTTCAGGGCATACCCCGCGGGCACACAGTGCAGTTAGGATTACCTCCTGGCTCTAATGAGGGCCTGGGAATAGCTCCGAGTGGCCTATAATTAAGTACATTTAATAACAAATGCACACACGTCTTAGGTGCTCTGAGAAGTGAAAACTGAGCATCTTTCCCCTCCCTCCTCATCTTCCCCTTTGACAAATAAGAAAACAGAAAAGTCCATTTTCTCTTTCAAATAACAATCGCAAAGGACGTCTGGCTAGTGGGGAAGGGAAACTTCATTACTGGAGCACATTCTTTTCATGTTTAAAAAAGAATGGTTCTGCTTGCTCAGGGCTCTGTGTGGAGATCTGGGAAGGGCTGACGTCTTGAGCTACTTTTGTATGCTACTTCCAAAGGCTGCTGGGGGCAGTGACCTTGGGGCTAAGCTGCCCCCTTACGGGCATTTCCTCAGCTCACTGTTATGCCCACGAAAAAAGCAGCAATTACAAGATTCTTCCCAGAAGTGTTCCATGCCCTAGTTCCCACACCTCTGAGCTCCTGGAAGCATGCTGACAGGATTTATGAGGACACGAGCTAGGGGGGCCGCTCAGGAAACAAAGACAGGTCACAAAGAGTCGTGTGGAAGAAACGAAGGGAAGGCAGTGGAGGTCGCCATGAAGTCAAGGAGCAGAAACTTGCCAGGTGGGCGAGGGGCTCACACACACATTCAGAAGGTGAGGAGGGATGTCGAGCCTGGTCTACCTGCCTGTGGCCGTGGATATCTCTAAGGCTCCAGGTCTCCATTTGAAAGGCAATGCTAATAGTTCAATGAAAAATCAAATCTATGGTCAAGAACCTTGCAAAAGCAATGGTAGAAAGCAGTCGGTAGCCATCCTGTAAGACATGAGAGCTGAACGGCGCATGGCACAGAACCGTTTAGCATACCCGATGTACAGTAAGTCAGTCATCAGCAGATGGGACTGTTAGTCACGTGATCACATTTCCAGGGCACCTGATGAGTCGGAGCTCTGTGCATTTTGGGATACTCAAGCACCTGAAACAGGCAAACCAGGCAAACACCGGGTGGTAACACAGTCTTGGGAATCGGCTGCTTTTTATTTCTGTGACAACTGATGAACAGGAGATGGGGCGTTAGAATAAGGTGACATTTCTTTTGCCCTATAGTTAAGCGAAATGAATTTGCAGGCCCGTACAATGACAGTGTACATGCCTAGGGTAACATCAATGAGATTAGTTTCTCCAGCTTACAGTAAGTAAGCACACACATCAGACGCTCCCAGCACTTCTGACGTCATGGCCAGCTGTGAAGAGCATTTTATTAGACGGCTAGTGAGAGCCATCTTGTTGGAACATGTGTTTCTAAAAAGGTCAGTAGGTATACTTGGAAAGAAAATTTAGCTGAAAAGAAAAGTATGTTTTTCTTTAGTTAAACCTAAAGAAATCTCCAGTGAACATCAGCCAAACGTATTCCTTTTAACTTTATGTAATCTGTCAGACATAATTTCTCTCATAAGCATTTGCTACTTTCATCGCTGCAATTTGGACAGCAAAGTGTTCTCCACTGTGGGACTCTGGAAAAGCACTAAAGGCAGGATGCAGGGAACTCGGGGCAGGATATTTTTATCCTTGAGAGAGGGTAGGATACTGGCTCTCTATTATCTGAAGAACCATCCAGAAGCCGCATGGGACAGCAGGCACCCTGAGGATCTTTTGGTTCCTTTTCAGTCAAGAAAAGGGGATTTTTTTTTTTTTTTGAGAGAGAATCTAACACCTTATAAAGTACTATTGCTCAGATGTTTTTCAGTGGGTTAAAGACTGCAAAATTGTTATTTGCTGGGCAATACACAGTGGAGAGAAAGTAAAAATAATTCTAGACAGGAACGTGTTGGGTGGGGCTTGCAGACTAAGGTCAGCTATGGCCTTAAAGGCTTGGCTATGGGGTGGCAACCGGCAACAGATGACGTATTAAGGCAAAAGTGGGTATTTTTTTATCCTTTGGTTTTGGACCAAGCCCCGTAGTTCCTGCTCCTACTTCCTTCAACGCTGACCTTTTAAGAAATGCAGGTCAATCCATTTCCTCTGCAGACCTAAACCCTTCCAGAGTGCGTTTCCATTTAGAAGTCCGCTCACTGCTGGACAGCAGGTCCGGCCACGGCCCAGACTGGCATGGCCGCTGTCTTTTCAGAGTTCTCTCTACTTCCGTTTGGCTTCCAGTACTGGGTGGTGAAGGGTGCTTCTTAGATACTGGACAGCATGGTGGAGGTGAAGATCTGTTGTAAAATCTGAGGGATCTTCTGGGTGTCCATAGCGACAAAAGACCGGCCAGCTGGCAGAGTTCTCTGGAGCCTGCCAGAGGGAAGGGGAGGAAATCACCATTGCAGATCAAGGCTCTCGTTCCAGCCCGGCCAACCACAACATCAAAATGGGGGTCTTACAACAGCGTGTTTTCACTTTCTCCTGCCTTGCCTGCAATTGAACTGGCTGTCACAGGGCAAAGAAAGGCCTGGGAAAGCATCAGCGAGAGAGGCGGGGAAAGCAGTGAGCCCAAGGGAAGCTCTTTTCTGGGAGAAATGAGTGGTTCTGAAGTGCTATCGGTTCCTGCTCTGCTGTTCTCCCGTGAAAGGACGGTGCCCAAGGGGCCCATCTGGAATTAGCTCACCTGCGTCTGGCTGCGTAATGTGGCCTCACACTGTACTTCCAAAAGTTCCTCCTTTCTTAGAAAATAGGCCTCCAACTCACTGCACAGTCAAGTCCCCAAGTGCGTCTCTTGTTCCTCCCCATCACAGAACATGAAATGCAATCTACATTATCCGACTTCTGCTTTGATGATTCCCAGGTCGAGCAGGCTCATGGTAATTTTTAAAAAAATGTCAATTTATCGTCTGGAACAAAAGGCCATCTTTGAAGGCAATAAGACGGTGAGACAGATGTATTGAAAAGAATACCGCCTTTCATTGTACCAACCAAGTTTGGTTTTGGAATGACATTTAATAAAAGTCAGCCACTCTGTGTAGGATCATGGATTTGGCATGCCGGGCAGACCAGCTAAGTCTGTACTCTGTCTTTTGCCAGTGGATGTTGGACCATTTCCCCGGGAAACCACAAGGGTATTATTGTGCTTTCTTAAGTATTCCAACAGGATCTGTTCACTAGAAAGAAAAAAATGCCCGCTTCAGCTCAGCCAGCATTTGTTGAGCTTGCTGCCTGCCCAACGCTGGGCTGGTGCTGGGCAAATGTGGACAGAGAAGGCTTTGAGCACTGGAAGCTTCCAGAAAATGTGAAGTGCTAATGCATAAAAGTGAGAGAAGTGTGAGCAGTCAGCTGCACTAAGTGAGCATGAGTCTATGATACGGAATCTGTTCTCAAGCTCACTGTGGACACAGCAGCATCCATGGGGCTGGACCCTCCCTGGCTTATGAGGGTCTGTACCCCAGAGCACAGCATAGCAGAGGCAGAAGTGGAGGCAGGCCCTCTGTAAGACAGAATAGTTGTTTTTTTCTGCCTTTTATGAGAATGTCAGGCAAAGAAAACCACAAATGCTTTCCGTCAGTGTTTTTAAGTTATGGGAGTGTTTCCTGGTCTCTCCTTTTGGGTCATCCCTGAGGCACTGGCTGTCTGACTATAAATTCCTACAGTTACCATGTAGCATGTTCACTATAGCATAAACCACACATACACAGTCTTCCTTTGTGTCCACGGGGTCTCACTTACTGGTCTCTCCAGCGAGACACAGATTTGCATACACATGTTGCATATACAGGTATGCTGATGTATACATGTCTAAATGTATACTTATTCACTTACAGAAGTTTGTTTAGAGGATATGTATACATATGCTTACGTAAGTCTCCATACATCTGTGGTGGTATGAATGAGGATGGCCCCATAGGCCCCTGATCTAGCTCTCCACTACTCTTCCAGCGCTATGCCTGTCTGCTTCCTACCATGATGACCATAGACTAAACCACAGAACCATACACAAGCCCCAGTTACCTGCTTTCTTTATAAGAGTTGCCTTGGTCTTAGTATCTCTTCACAGTGATAGAGCAGTGACTGAGACAGTGTCTGTTTACACAACACACACACACACACTACCGAGAGATGAATACAGGTTTTGCTATGCTGGGGAATTTACTGTTGTTGGGTTCCTTCATTTTTTTATTTTGCGCAATGCTGTGAATTGAACCTGGGACCTCATGCATGCTAGGCAAGTGTTCTACCACTGAGCTACAACCACAGCTCACTCTATTTACTGTTTTGAATACGATTTGAACACAAACTGATTAGACTGGGCTGGGGTCTCTGTAAAGTACCTAATCTATAAAATACTGTCTAATTTATTGGGGGGAAATCAATTTGATAATTATTTTATAAGACAATTAAAATCATAAATTCTTGTCCAAAAAAGCCTAGAGCATCATGTTCCTTGCCCAAACAAACTGGGGCATTGTGCACCCCAAGAGCGACATTAGACACCCTAGACCCTGTTCTACCTGCCCTCCCCAGCCCATCAGGCTGAGGTCTGAGAAGCAAACGTGTCAAATGTTTACTATACCTGCTGTCTGCCGCGACAATGCTTACCTGGCTGCTTGGTCCCCTAAGGAGCCAATAAAAATGGCAAAGGCATTAACTTGAGGGTCACTTGTTAGGATCTGGGCGAACCGGGCAGGGTTTATTCCATATCGCGACAGATTGGCGTCGCTTAGGATGATAACAAAGTATTCATCAGCTTCTTCTTTGGTAATGTCCTTGATGGCGTGTTCTGTCCCCTCGAGGGTGTGGTCCCCGCTCATGCAGAACTGCGAGTGGGCATGCATGGTCTGGAGGGAAGAGCAGGGCGTACAAGCCATGGGTGAGCAACTAACTCCTTTTCACAAACATGGCTTTTCTACTGCCAGCGTGCGGGGCTGATGTTCCTTACAAACAGCAGGGTTCCCAAGTGTTCACAATGGACTCTTTTAAAACCCAACCTTCTATTTAAAGCAAGGAAATATGGATTACCCCAAAGAAGGGCAAGAAGGAGGAGAAAATGAGGAACGGACTGAAGTTCCAGTGCACAGTTAATCTGAAATGTGAACACAGTTTCCACTAGCAAAGGAGTAAGTCCATTTCAAAATCATGATGTCTACTGCAGAATTAACCATGTGAAACTGAACCTATCATTCAAAAAGATGAAGAGAAATACAAGATTTAGAAAACAGAATACCCTAAAGGGCTATTCTTTCCTTTTTATGGAACATGTCTGTCTGATTATGAGGAGTTCTGATCTTAGATGCTCAAACTCAACACATTGATTACTCTGAAAACGCACAGGGAAAATTTAAATTTAGTTAGTGGAAAGGGGATTTAAACAGGAAAGAGGGCTTCTATTCAGTGCTTGAGCGTGTATATCTACTGCTTCTTCAGTGATGCCTCCTAGCTTTCATCTGACACAGGTTCTCACACTACAGAAGGAACAGAATGAATTTACCTTCAGAATTTCTAGTCTCTGCTTGTTATCCTTGGGGATTTTGTTAGCTGAAACAAGGCGAATGTTGTAGCCATCTCCTGAGTGTCCAGCGATGTCGTACTACACACAAGAGAGCATGGGAGTCAGTTAGCAGCAGAATGATCCTTGGTCCTCTAGACTCTGGATTGTTCCAAGTTCAACGTTTGGCCATAAAGGAATGCAGAAAGAGAGGCAGACTGCGCTATCCACAAAGGCAAACCATCGTGGACTCACTCTGAGTCCACCTTCCTCTGAGATCTCGGCCTCTGGGCAAGAGGTGGGAGTATGATGAGAACTTTAGGGGCTGCCCCAAATTTCATGTGTAAGTCTCAAGGGAGACTGTGTAAGAAGCACACACACAGTATAAAGCAGAATTCCAGCTGCCATATCTGTGTTCTCTATACTCTCTCCATAATTGCGGTCAAATCTGGTAAACATAATGGGATATCACTTACGATTACATTAACTTCCATGACAAAAAGGACTCTGCCGATGTAATTAAGTTTACTTGGCTATGAGTTAATCAGAAGGGAGGTTATCTAGTGGTCCTAACCTAATCACACTCTGCCCTTTTGATGCAGAGTGGTTTCCTGGCTGCTGATAGAAAGGGAAGATGTAAAGCGTCAGGGAGATCTGACATGAAGGAGTTAACTATGACAGAGATGGAGGGGATCCTGGACAAGAGCATCAGTAGCCCCCAGAAGTTGAGAGTCCAGGAAAAGGGACCTCTGTCCATGATTTGGAGCAACTCAATTCTACCAACAAGTGCAGCCTAAAGCTGCCCCTTCCTCAGAGCCCCAACAGAGAAGCATACACCTCTAATTTCTAAATGTAAAACATACTCATAGAAATTAAAGCACAAAAAGGTCAAAATTATCCACAATCATACTCAAGCTAACCTCTGAAAGCATTCTATGACAGGACCCTTGGCGCTGAGTTCCTTCTAAAGGACATGCTGAGCTGCAGAGTCACAAGCAAACACATCAGCACCGTCAGAACTCTGGATGATGTTGACCATGTGACTGTATAATATGCTTTTCCTTCCACTTGTTAATGCATGGCATGCATCTTTCAGTTTAGGAAGCTTTTTAATTCTCTATCTTCTGGGCACACGAAAAAAGTCCCTGACTGTTAAGAAGAGGTCAGCGCTGGGAGCCAGAATTTGAAAATGAGTCAGAGGTCAGTCTTTGCCACTCCCTCTGTCCCTCTGACTCCTCCCATTATCTCTCTGAACCCTCCTACTGTCTCTATGACCCCTCCCACTGTTCCTCTGAGCCTTCCCACTATCTCTATGACCCCTCCCACTACCTCTCTGACCCCTCCCACTGTCCCTCCGAATCTCTCATCCCTATTAAAAACATTTTGTGAAGATATGGGACACTTGGCAACTGAAGTATCTGTAAGGAAATTAGTGTGGTCTGGGGATGAAGACTTTAGGGGACATTTGGGATATTTGACAGTCTGGTATTAACCATCAGTTATCCTCCAAACCCCTCCTGTAAGCCCCCACTAGGTTCCCTATCTGCGCCTCTGCAAATAAGCTCTTTAAGGCAGGGTCTTCCGTGCTTCCCCTCTGCACCCTGCGACTGTCAAGCATAGTTACCACAGAAACGCCCTGAGAGCCTGCAAACCACGTGGGCCACTATCAGCTCGCCTTTGGTTTGTGGGCTGCATTCTTTTACAATCTAGAAACCAGAATGGTGTTTTTCCTAAGCCAGATGACAAACACAATCTAACATAATGCCGCGTCTGAAATGGGAAGCAGAAAAATTCCTAGTGAAAGTGCCCCACGTTAAAACAGGAAGTGGGTGAGGTTATCTAGGAAAGACAATTCCACTTCCAATGGGCTGAAACTGTGGGCTGTGGAGATGATGCTGGAGATGAAGACATTGTATCCATTCCCAGAAGGATATAACTGGAGGGCTACATAGGATGGCTAAACCTTTGAAAACTATAAATCTGGTTACAAATTTCCAGGTGAAACATGCTCTTATCTCCTACTCTGATAAATGTTACATCTTAAGGACCTGTGAAGCCAGGATCAATTATGAGTATGTGGCTTCCTTGAAGCTTGTGGAACACAGCAATACAGGGAGATCTTGCCTCTGGTCCTGTCTGGCTGCCCCATAGACCTTGATATACGTACACTACCTGAGCCTGCCCTAGGAAGGCAGACCTAAGAAAGGAGCCCATGAAGGACCCGAGAGAAGAGGTGGGACATTCATCAGGGTGGTTAGACGTTAGATGAAGGCCTGGCCCCAGGTCCCATGTCCACCACCCCGGGGAGGGCTCGGTCAGTGGAGAGCTAAGCAGGAGCTGAGGGGTTATGTATGCTTTGCTTTCTCCCCCCACTTTTTGCAGGACCACACATTGAGCCAGGGCCTCAGCTATGCTAGGCAAGCACTTTACCACTGTGTTCTATCTCTAGCCCTCTTTTTTTATTTTGAGAGAGGGTCTTACTAAGTGTTTCAGGCTAGCTCTAAAATCACTGGTATCCAGGTGGGTTGGAACCTGCAAAGCTCCCACCTGAGTAGCTGGGCCCAGGCCTGTAACCCAGGGTGCTCAAGTTCCTAAGAGGGACTCATACAGAGGGAAGGAGCTGATTCCCACGCTGCACTGTGGCAGGAATGACTCCGTTTCTTTCTCCTTTTAAGAGGTGGTAGGGATTAGATAATAATTTATCTCAACATGTTTAAACAATAATTTCCTTCTCCTTAGAACTGTCTGAGTTCAGGGAAAACATGTATGAACCCACTCTGTTCTTATTTGTGTGAGATTATGTAGCCCAGGCTAGCTTCAAGCTCATGATCCTCCTGCCTCAGCATAACAGGAGTGTGGTATCACAAGCTGAAGTCATTCATTTCCATTCTATAACTCTTGTCTCTACTGTTTACTCAGGCTGGGCCCTGCCAGTACCATCATGTAAACTGTTGGGACAGGCCACACACGTTTCCCTGGAGTAGCACAGGATTCAAAACACAAGAGCCTCATTGTCCCTATCAACCACCCTATGTTAAGGCTGTAATTTTTCTAAGTGGCCCACAGATTATCCTGGAAATCTTCGAGGAGTTTTGTCCTTAGCATTCAGCATAAATACTG
Source organism: Microtus ochrogaster (assembly GCF_000317375.1). Taxonomy (NCBI): domain Eukaryota; kingdom Metazoa; phylum Chordata; class Mammalia; order Rodentia; family Cricetidae; genus Microtus; species Microtus ochrogaster. Next base: position 109,242 of record NW_004949186.1, read on the forward strand.
AATAAAATTCAGCTGTTGAGTAGGCCTCTCTCTAATGCTTCTTTGCTTTACAGTTTGTTTGGATCCCCTTGCTAGGTTTGTTTTGAAAGCCTCATTTCTTCAGAGGAAGGTATAACAAATAGAAAGCAAAAACATGTCTCAGTGAAGACACAGATCTGCATCTGTTAATCCAAGACACTACAGAGAAACAGCGAGCGATTCCCCAAGCTTTTCCTACATCTCTCCTTAAGCTTTTGGTGTCTTGTGACCAATACTTCTATGTCAACTACTGAGTCCATTCTGAACGGATTCAGCAAACCATGCATTTTTTGGGGGGAGTCCTATCTCTGGTTAGTAGCACAAATATACTCAGAGTCTAAACCAGACAGGATGACTAGTCTCCATATTTAAACTCAAGGAATGTCCTCAAGGCACTGGGAAGGGAGGAATTACAGGCACTCAGCTAAGTGTGTAAAGGAAGGGATTTCTCAGCAGGCATCTCTCGGTGAGTCATCTTTCTATAGTCTTCTGGGAAGTAACACAGCCTTCCTGACCAAGATACCATCAAAGAAATCATGTCTACCACACCACATTTGCATGGTGAGATATTAAACGTAGAAGATAAAAGATGGTAAAATAGGCTTACTTTTGAGTGAATTGCTGAAAATACTGACTTGGCATAAGTTTGGGCATAAGTAAAACAGAAAAAAATAGGATAAAAAAGTAAGAAAGACCCTCAAACATGGGGTTAAAAGTCCTGGCATTTTACTGTCTCATGGTGTAGACTGGGTATTTAACTTCTCTGAATCTTGGTTTTCTCAGCTGTGGAAAGGGGATGGTGAAAATGATCCCTAGCCCTAAGGTTCTATGCCAATTTAATACCCAAGAGAGGAATGGAAAGCCGGCTTCCTGCAGTATGAGGAGCACTGTGTCTTGTATTCGTCTGTTGAGGGGAGAATGATTCCTACAAGGGAGGTGAAGGTTAACCGCACTTTCTATGGAGGGAAAGTCCTCAGAGTTATAAGGAACATGACTCAGGAATTGGTTCTAGAATAGTGGCTTTCTTTTTTATTTTTTTCTGTATTGAGGACAGAACCTAGGACCTTGTATATAGGCTAGGTGTCCTGGTTAGCTTTATCACTAACTCAGGAAGAGAGGACCTCTGTTGAAGAACAGCCTGGTTTGGGGTCCTGACTGTGAGCGACTGACTGATGGGGGACCCAGCTCTGTAGATAGCTCCATACCTAGACAGAGGAACCTGGGCTGTATAAGAAAGCTGAGCACAGCCGTAAGCAGCATTCCTCCATGGTTCCTGCCACGACTCCCTCAGTGGACGGAGACCTGGGAGTGAGAGCCAAACACGCTGCTCCTTCCTACAGTGCTTCTGGTCTTGGTGTTTGTCGCTGCAGCAGGAGACCAGAACACCAGGCACGCTCTTTACTGCCCAAGCTGCATCCAAGCCCGCAACAGAGCTTTCCTAATGCTGCCTTGCATTTAACATGTCTTAGCTACGGAATCCTTTCTCCAAATGAAAAACTGTATGAAGTCCACATCATGCAACACAGTGCGGAATCAAGGTAAGTGCGGCCGTTTTAGCAGAGCTGGGGGTAGGGGTCCCTAACCCCACAGGCTTCCCACTGGCTTCCTTTACACCATCTGCCTCAGAGCGTGGCTTACATACATACCTTCACAGAAATACTCTATCTTAAGTTATTGTCTCTCCAAAGTCCAAAACCTATTTTTCCGATACTGTTCTTTGAATGTTTCACTGAAAAATAGTCACCAGGCTTTTGGTGTTACTGGAGTACTTTGAAAAGAAAGTCTATTTTAAGATGACAATGAAAACTCCCAGGAGCTTGGAGAAAAGAGCAAACTAGAGTGAAGTCAAAGGGAAGGAAAGAGACCAGTTTATACAACCAACAGCATTCCAAGTGCCATGCGGACCGCGGGATGCAGTTGATCACCAGCTTGGAGCTGACGCTGACGTCAGGAAGCTGCTGTACTGGGAAGATGTGAAGTCAGCTGCTTGAACACTCGGAGGTACTTTAAAGACTTCAAGTGGCTCAGGAATGTCATGCTGCTGAATTACCTTTCCGTCTCAGAAACTCTCATGCTCGAGGGTCCCTGCGGTTTGGCACAGGCTGTGCTAATGGGGAATAAGAGAAGGCAGATTCCAGACTCTTGAGTGAGCCCCCAGGACAGACTGTAACGACCCACAAGTCAGCACTGAACTCTAGCCAAACACAACACAAGCAGATGCCAAGAGGGATGGGGAGCACACAGACCACCAAGGGGGGGGGTGCTGAAGGCTGAGAAGCAAACGCAGAGTCGATGCCTTCACAGCCCCGGGCTGACTGCAGAAGACTGAGCTGAGGTAGGAGCTTCAGAGCACATGGCTAGATCCTAAAGACAGCATGTGATGCTACCCTGGGAACTCCATAACCATCATCTGCTCGTGAGTCACTCTCTGTTTTCTGAGGAAGTTACGGACTCGCAGTAATTATTACTGGACCTTTTCTTCTTTCAAGAACAAGAAGCTGAAAGTACGGAATAATGATGACATAAGAAATATCAACTATTTCTAAAAACAGACCAAAAAAAAAATCAAGTATTTCTAAATGAGCAAAAATCCACCGATGCGGCTGGAGTCTGAGGGGACAGGGCGAGTCTCACTTCTTCCTCCTCTTTCTTTGTGCACCTATTCCTCGTGTGCCCTCAAATACTTAGAAACAGGAAAAGCACTCACAGAGTTTGTGACTCTGTCACCCTCCTGTCCCCTACAGAGGGGGCCTCAGCAGAGATGGGAGGGCCTGTGGCCAATCACACCTCAGACATGACAATCTGACAGTCTGCAATATGCAAGGATGGAGGAAGACTCGGAAAGAGCTGGAGAAACAGATGTTGGGGAAGGTTCAAACCCAGGCCCTTCTGAACAACAGGAGGGCTGCGGTTATTTATACTGGTCCATGGCTGTCTAGACACCCACTGGCCATCAGGGGTCAAAATGATTTAAATACACATTTTCTATTTAGAAAGAAATGAAGATGCAATCACACGAGGTGTGGGGCACGAGATGGAAAAGCTGATGGCATCCTCGGGAGCCTGCTGCCTCACCTGCCCCAACAGGAGAGCCCTTTACAGACTGGCCACCTCCGCCTCCAACAGGAGCCTTGTCTGCCGCCATGGTACTCCTCTGAGCAACCTGTCCTTATCCTGTCAGCGTGAGTCTTTGAACTCGTTCTCATGCTAAGTCATGTGCTACATGCATTTGGACCCCTGCACTGTAGAGAGCCTTGCAGCCCCACAGTACTTCCTGCTGGGTGCTGCTCATTCCTTTGCCCAGGGACCCCAGGAGGGCCAGTGGGCTGCATCCTTCATAAGGAGCCTAAGCAAATGACACATCAATTTGATTCTTGTTTGTAGAATAAAACAGAGACATGGCATGGGAAAGCCGGCTTAAGGCAACTGATTCGATTGTCTGTTTCTCAAGGGTTGTTTGATCCAGTACAAAATCTAGAGTTCCTATGTTTGGGCTGTGTGTCTGTCCCAGTGTCTGTACACACCACGTCTCCCTTTGGTATCTGCTGTGATGCCAGGCCTTCCTGTGCGGGATCACGATCAGCTGGCTCACAGCGGCTGCAGCACAGCGGCTAGGGAGTCCCTCCTACACTTGGACCTCTGAAATGGAGGAGTTGTTAGCACAATGAAGGAGAAGCTGGGGATGAGCAGAAGGCTGATTTCTCCTTCATTATTGTCTGTTCACTGTTTGTGTGGAAAGAAAAAGTGAAGCAGAGAACAGGATATTGCCAGGCTGTGCACAGACCCTGGCTGGTGATGGGGTGTCAGTGCTAAGGCTGGAGGGGGGGGGAGTGCTAGGATGAAGATGCCCAGTGAAACTTGAGAACAGACTTTGGTGTTTGTAGGAAACAGCACACACAGCTTGTTGCATGCTTTTCTCTGTGGGAACCAGAGGTTTATCAGGCCTTTCAGTTACGTTACTATTACAACGGGGAAGCAGCAGTCCACTTTCCCTGCAGACAAATGAGCTGGCAATGAACCAGTGTCCATGGTTCTGGGTGGAGTCTGCACCATGGCTGACTCACTCCTGAGCAGAAGCGATCCCCAGCTGTGCGGTTACCTTGAACTTCTCCTCGTAGTTCTCGAAGGCTTCCATGACCATGCACACGGCCTCCATGGAGCGCTCCAGCCGGCGATCCACCCCATTGAAGCGGTACATGCTGCCGGAAACGTCTACCACCAGGCGCAGGCGCTTGGGTTTCTGCTGTGGGCTACCCAGCTGAGGGAGGGAATGGAGGGAAACCATGGTCAGCGGCCATCCTGGGTTCTCACAAATTCTGCAGTGCCAGCCCAAGGTGGGCAGATCTGCCCCAGGCTCAGGCCTGCACAGGGCTGTCCCAGTGAGTAGAGGGACCACATGGGAAGCGCTTCCCCTGAAATACAGTAAAAGCTGCCTTCTAGAGGATGTCAGCTTAAAAATAGTGGTTTAAAAATATAGACCTGGAGGGCTAGAAACCCCATGTCGTTTACGCTGTCTCAGCCCCCCACCCTGCCTGCCCCATGAGCGCATGTGTGATTGGAGGGTAGCCCACATCAGCTTCACTTGTATCTGTTACGCAGTCACTTGAAGATCATTCTCTACCTGGGCTGAAGGGGGGGCCAGCCTGCTAAGGCAAGGCTATGCGAGAGGAGTCTGGCCAAGAAAGTAAAGAATTGAGCCGTTCTGAAAATGCTTCCTTAAGTTTTTTTTTTTTTTTTTTTTGAGCCAGTGGACTAGTGTTTCTTTTTTCTTTTCATGGCAGTTAAAGTGGCATTGAGCTGCTGTCTGGCAAAAACTACTGATTAAAACGTGAAACCTTATGGGATTGGTTTGGAGCCCAGATCTGCCAATGTGGAAAATTAAAAAGAAAAAAGTTTGTCAGTAGCAATAAATAAGAAAAATCCCAGATTATTCTGTTAAATACTTGCTGACATGCATGAAAAATAATGAGCAGAACTAATGATTTCAAGAAAATAGTATAGGGTCTGGTGAGAGGGCTTGGTAGGTAAGGTACTCGCCATCAAGCCTGACAACCTGGGTTCAAGTCCCAGGCAGGGCTGCACGGTGGAAGGGGAGGACTGACTTCCACATGCCCACTGTGGCACGCACGGCCCACACACATACACAAGATAGATCAATACAAACTGTAAACACCATAGATGCTTAGAGGGTAATAGCAGGAAGCCAGCTGAATACATTCCTTTAAAACTTGCTGAGTCTGCCCCAGTTAGAAGCGGGGGCACACACGTCCATGACGAAGTCACAGATGTGTCCTAACGCTTGCTTACCACAGTGACTCAGTAAGGGACGCAGCTGTTGGTTCATGGCAACGGCACAGGAATAAGAGCCCCCAAATCACCACCAGATCCACTCCGAGTAAACATTTCAACACAGTGGCGCACCCACTCTCCCTCACTGCGCCCCTGCTCTCAGCCGCTACTCAGCAGGTTTGATGGTCCAAGACCACAGAGTTCACTAACATTCAATATTTGACTACGTACGACAAATGCTTATTTACTATAATTAGTGTAACTCAGGGCAGAATTCCTTGTTTTCTAAAAACTGAAGGCATTTGGTGGACACAGACTGACTTCCAGGAGAGCAGGAAACCACAGAGATTGTTGCTTGAAGAATCCTCTTGGATCACAAACAAGTGTCCCCGTTTCTCCGCCCACGGAGTACCCCCTCTGCATCTGGGGAGTGGACCTGTAGGCAGCCACGTTGTGGCTCTCTGGAGGTTCTGATGACGGGATACGGTGGTCAGTACTTGTTCTCTTGTTCCCTCCGAGGTTGCCTGGGCTGGGTGGGTAGGAAGGCTGGCTTTCTGTCTACTCAAGACTAACTCCACGAACTACCTTCTTCAGCTCGAGGAACTAGCATCTTCAGGACTTCTCTGCCTGGTTGGACTGTAGGTCACAGTTTGATCCTTGCTGCTAAGACCCCTAGATTTGATGAAGGCTCCCCTACTTTTGAGCTGATTTTGAGACAGGTTGTCTTTATGTAGCCCTGGCTGTTCGGGAACTCACTGTATAGATCAAGATGCCCTTGAACTCACAGAGCCTCTGCCTCCTGAGTCTTGGGATTAAAAGAATGTATCACCAGGCCTGGCCCTTGTATCAACTGTTTTTAAATGATCCTATATATATTGTGTGCGTGTGTTTCATGCCTTGATGAGACTTTGTATTTGTATTTATCTGTCCTTACAGAATGCTTTCTGTAGTTGTATATTCTGGGCTAATGTTTTGACACATTTCATGAACTCTCTACAGAAGACTGAACTATGTGGATCTGAGGCTCAGTGCTCCCCATTACTTACTTGAGGTTCCAGATCACCCCGACGTTTGTAGATGGCTTTTTCTCCAGCCAGCCCATCAATGATCTTGGCATCGTCTAGTTCCCCAGTAGCTTGGTGTCTTAGCCACTGTCTTTCTTTACCTTTGGCCTGCAATGTCACAAACACATGCGCATGAATCTTTATGTACTCTGTCCTGTAGTTCTGTGCATGAATAACAGGAAACGCACCGGGATCATATCAGTAGGAGATGGTTCTGCAAGAATGTCGTCTCATGTTCCCTGCTCTGCTCACAAGAAAGACTTTTTGGCTGTGTTCTGTCAGTTGTAATTGTTTTAACATGCGGAACAATACAAAGGACATATGAACAGGAACACAATATGCAAATGAACCCCAGGGGAAAGTTCAATGTCTGGAAATGTAACGATGACGTATTTCTTACCGATTTTCTGTCACAGAGAACCTAGAGAATTTATGAGGTAACAAAATAATCAGCTTTAACTTGTTAACAGCCAGAGTCTGTAAGCCGATCTTCAGCAGTCTCCCTCTGGACAGCAGCCTTGTTATTCAAATTCCTGGGACTTCAGTGCAAACTAAAACAGCTGAGGGGGACAGGAGCAGCCTGTGCCCCACGTGGCTCTCTGCTTCTCGAGATCTGGAAATCATCTGAATCACTTTTTGAAAGGTATTTCCATGTATGCTTTGCCATGGTAACTTACAACTATGCCAGGTTGCCCAAGAGGACAGTCAAATGATAAAGAACCCTGGATAGTTTTGTGCCAACTTGACACAAGCTAAAGCCATCTGAGAGGAGGGAACTTCAAACTGAAAAAAAAAAAATGCCTCCATAAGATCAGCTGTAGGCAAGCCTGTAGGGTATTTTCTTAATTAGTGATCGATGGGGGAGCTGCCTGTGCACTTTGGTTGATACCATCCCTGGGCTGGTGGCTCTGGGTTCTGTAAGAAAGATGGCGGAGCCAGCCATGAAGAGCAAGCTTAGGAGCACACCTCCATGGCCTCCGTGTCAACTCTTGCTTCCAGGTTCCTGCCCTGGCCTCTTCAATGACAAACAGTGCCTTGGAAGAGTAAGCCAAATAAACCCTTTCCTCCCCACATGGCTTTTGGTTGTGTGCTTCACCGTATCAACAGTAACCAAGACAAATCCTAACATCCCAGTCAAGGCACAGGATTGGGAGAGCCCATGACCACAGCTACATTGGGATATACACCAAAGGAGCTTTGGAAATGCAAATCACAGGATTGGGAGAGCCCATGACCACAGCTACATTGGGATGTACGCCAAAGGAGCTTTGGAAATGCAAATCACAGGATTGGGAGAGCCCATGACCACAGCTACATTGGGATGTACGCCAAAGGAGCTTTGGAAATGCAAATCAAAATACAGAGAAGAATGGAATCACAGTAAGAGTTTGAGGATTTTATATTTGCTTTACGGTAACGGAAAGGGGGTTAGATTTAGTTTATTCCAGCCATGACAGGCACTAAAAATCACCAAAAGAAGGTGATAAGATGCAGGAGTGAAATCATCACTGGCTAGTATGGTCATGGAGCAACTAGTGGGGCGGGTGGGGAATCCTCAGGTCGGTGTCTTTGATTCATGAAAATGAGTGAATGGATGCTTAGCAATGGTGCATCTGTTATCTAACACTGCATAGGCTTCGATACCAGTACAGACCCTATATTCCCCCGAACCCAGCTCAATAATCCAACCGCTGCAACCATCTTCACGTTGACCTTTCCTTGCTTTTCCTAGTTGCTGATCATGTGAGAGTCAGCCCTCAAAAACGACAGGCAGTGGCAGCCACTGCTCTGCAGCGCAGTGCCTTCCAAGCATCAAAGAAAGTCAGGTCTGAGAGGAAGCCTGTGGCATTACCAACCAGTCAAGAATGACAGGAGAAGCCAGGTGGTGGTGGTGCACGCCTTTAATCCCAGCACAAGGGAGACAGAGACAGGTGGATCTGTGAGTTTGAGGACAGCCTGGTCTACAGAGAAAGTTCCAGGACAGCCAGGGCTGCACAGAGAAACTCTTTCTCAAAAAACAAAACAACAACAAACAGAATGACAGGAAAAGGAGGAAGCCAAGTCCTGACCTCTGGTTCAGGGGAGTGGCCTGCGAAGAATGTCCGTCTGACCTCTGATCACACAGTGGGGAAGGAGGCCAGAAGACTAGATTTGCCCCATCCTCCCACACCCGCAGCTACACATCTCACCAAGACTTTACATGATCTAAGCTCTGTCCCAGTGTGTCCGTCCTGTTTCCACACACTCATGGAATTCTTGACAAGAATATGCATGTGGGCCAATTGCCCACCAGAACTAAAATATCTGTGCTGGTGATCTGGGAGCTTTTTTCATTTCATGTTTATATTAATATACCATTATTCAAACATGGTAATTTTCATAAAGGAATATATAAATATATAATATATAAAATTCTCTTAAAATCCAAGTTTTTTTTTTAAAAAAGGGGGGGAAACCTGCTGTTTTGCTAAATGGACAAACTGCCCAATTATGTTCTAAATATTTATGTTGACAGTCACAGATTAGCGCTATGTTCAGAACACGCTCAGCCATGTTCAGAGAACTTCTTATCGGTGGTGGCAGCTGACGTGACTGCTGAATGCTCACTGTGTACAGGACATTTGTATCACCACACGTAAGGCCCAGGGAAGGAACGCTGAAGTAGAGATGAAGGATGGGAGGGTGCTATGATGGACATGCCACGGCTACTGCAAGCATGAACTAAGACCAGCTACAGCTACCTGCACAACACACACAAGATGGGGCTGTCAACATTCCATTGTGGACAGCAGCAGGGTTCATGAGGTCACTACCCTAGCCCGAGGAACTATTGGCAGTTCATGGTTGTGGGAAATTATTCTTCAGTGCTACAGGCATTGGTAAATTGCTTATGCTCTGGTATGCTATAGTAATAACCACACACCCATCCTCATGGAACCCCCAGTAAACCCAGTGAATCTCTAAACAAGACACAAAAGCTGGAGGGACACTTGAGAGGAAGGAGTTCAGAAATGTGCGTGTGTGTGTGTGTGTGTGTGTGTGTGTGTGCGTGTGCAGGACGGGTTGGAGGGTTATGGGGACATAGGATCAAAATACACTATGCACATGATCAGACTGTCAAAGAATAAACATTTTTAAAGGGCAGGCATTTAGTTAACAGTATGCCGCCTTTACTGAGGACCCTGCTCAGTGCGCACGTGAAAACATGTCCAGCACTCTGCATCATTAGGGAGCTGCAGGTTAAAACAGCCGTGAGATATCACGCCAAGCCTAGGGATGGCCAGAATCCAAAACTCTGATAGCACCAAATGTGGGCGAGGATGGAGGATGGTGGAAAGGCTACAGCCACGTGTGAGGACAGTTTGGCAATTTCCTGCAAAATCAAACTCACTCTTAGCACCCAGCAACTGCATGCTTTAGTATTTACACAGCGAGTAAGAAACCTGCATCTTTACAGAAATCTGTATATGTTTTATGCAGAACTGCAAAACCTGGGAAGCAACCAAGATGTAAATGCATAAACTGTGATGTATTCTGGCAATGGGATATTATTTAGCACCAAAAGAAATGAGCCATCAAATCTGCAGTGATCTTGCTGTAAAGTGACCAGAGCACCATGGTTTGTTATCTTGTAGGTTACCACTGTGTGGGGCTGGAGAGATGGTTCCATGGTTAGAGCACCTACTGCTCTTGTAGAGGATTCAAGTTCAGTTTCCAGCATCCATGTCAGGCGGCCCACAGCTACCGGTAACTCCAGAAGGGGATCTGAGCCCCACTTCTGATCTCTCCAGGTACTGCACTCACATGCATAGATGCACAAGCATATACACAGTCTGCCTATGATCTCAAGACTTAAGAGGCAGAGGCAGGAGGATGGAAAGTTTGAGGTTAGCCTGAGCCTCAAAGGCCCTGTCTCCATTCACTGGGAGTCCTGCATTTTGTATTCAATTTTAATAATATTTCCCCAGTAATTTAATTTCTATTGGCTATTATAAAAGCAGTTGTCTGTGATGAAGGAACCCAATCTTGGAACCCAATCTGAGTGGGACTGAAGCTGTGCACTGGAGCGTCGTCTAGCTGGTTTCTAGCCACACTTTGCACACTCACTGGGGAAACACCCATGGCTACCGGGAATACACAGCAACGTCAAAACAGCTGGAGGGGTTTAGTTACTCAGTCACAGGATTGGCTGAAGGGGGCAGGAAGGGGGTCGAAGTTTTGGCCACAGTTTGCGATTTATAGTTTACACGAGGCCTCATCCATTCCTGGCCAGTAGCTTTGCTTTTAAGCATCCTCATGAATATGACCTGACTATAGACCTGCCTGAAAACAGCCCCCGTATGTCCTACATAGATTCAACAGGCAACATGAGCAAATGCTGTATTGGCATCTGGCTAATGATCGTATATAAGAATTACATATAGGATGGAATACTGGAGTCAGAGGAAGGTAACAAGAGCCTGACTTCGGGCTCAGACCCCTGCATCACTGACCACACAACCCAAGAAACTGCGCTAACCTATGTAGTCTTTAGTTTCATTATTTATAAAATGGGGCAAAAGATCCATATTCCAGGGGCCCGTGAAGGCTCTCTCAGCTGGACTGCTACAGCCTTGATCTTGAAATTAGGTGTCTGGTTAATCATTTGTAGAGCTCTTTCCTTGGAAAATGAAAGTTTCTCATGCTTTGGCACAGTTTAGCTCTTTTTAAAAATGAGACGTAGGGTGGAGAATGGCTCGGCGGCTAAGAGCACTGAAAGTGTCTCCAGAAGACTGGGTTCAGTTTCCACATCAGCTGGCACGCAACTGCCCCTAGCGATCAACACCCTCTTCTGGTTTGTGGGCACTGCATATGTATGACATTCTTCATTCATTCACACACAACAATAAAAATAAAAAGGGCCCGGTGGTGGCACACGCCTTTAATCCCAGCACTTGGGAGGCAGAGGCAGGCGGATCTCTGTGAGTTCGAGGCCAGCCTGGTCTACAGAGCTAGTTCCAGGACAGGCTCCAAAACTACAGAGAAACCCTGTCTCAAAAATCAAAAAAATAAATAAATAAATAAATAAATAAATAAATAAAAAGGAAGTCTCAAAGTTTTGGGTTAAGACAGGATTACAGCTATACCACACTCTCTAATATCTAGCAAAACACGAAGAACAAGACCAAAGAGTACACTGAAGGAAACCAAAATCAAACTCCAAGGGAAGGAAATGTAAAGGAGCAGTGCAGAGTCTGGCTCGACTCCCCCACCAATCCCCCAAAGCTTTGCTCTCTGGACAAAATATCTGAGAGCATGAATCAGTTAGGGAATTTGCTGAACAGAAATAAGACTTTCTCCTTAGGAAATGCTGAAGTATCTTAATCACTATTTAAGCTCTACTGGTCCTGAGGCACGGAGAGCATTGTGAAACAGGGAAAAGCTAGGTCAGGGAAGGGCAGGAAGAAGAGGTGGTGAGGATATAGAGAAAGCATTCCCTGGCTGATCTAATCAGTCCCCCTGCTTCTTCAGGGGCAGTAAAATGATTTGTGGGCAGAGAATTCTATCTGTGAACTTCCAGGAGAGGTGAGATGTCCATAGATCTTCCCCGAGAGGAGTCAGGAAGTCACTGTCTGGGAGGATTACTGGTAAAATTCCCGCTTCCTGGACAGGATGAAAGGTGAGGTCAGCTGTTTTCCCTTGGAGAACTTCGCTAAGAACATCCTGGGGTGAGTACAGTTTGTGTTGATCCTGAAATGGCTTCTACTGCTCAGGGCACAAATAACTTTCCCCAGCTGTTTTGGTGTACGTCTGAGGAAAGCCTACCTGTAAGTTATCCAGGATGACTCGAAGGGCATGCACCTGCTGCTGGACCGCGCCAGAGAACCTCTCATAGGTGGCGGCGTCATACTCGCTCATCTGGATCTCCTTTAGCCTGAAACCAGAGGGGGAGAGAAGACAGCTGCTTACGCCGTGTTTGTGGGAGCCTTTTACCCTTGCTTGCATACGGGTAGGACTCTAGCAATTCCTTGGTGACTCAGAATGACTTCGAGGAGAAAAAGCAAGGGATGATGTCACCAGCAATGCCCCTAGATTTAAAGAATAGGAATGCCCACAGGTGTACTGGTAACTGTTGAACCAGCTGTCCCCCAGGACAAAGGAAGAAGCCCTGACTATACTGCATGTGTGACTTCTCTCATGCAAACAGTCCCACCAGTTGACTCACAAGTGCCTTTAGCTGTGGCTCCAGGGGACCTGATGCCTTCTGCTGGCTTCAGAGGTAGTTCATTTAAGTCAAAACAAAGCACAGCCATTTGAAGCTAACCTTAAATAGGAGGGTTTCACAAAGTGAAGTTTTCCAATGTGATAGCCATAGTGCACTGATTTAACACACATTTCCATGCATGTCTATAAATATTAAAGGTGCTGATATCAGGACAAAGGAATAAGTAATTCCTCTCTAAAGAGCCTAAGCATGATACAGTCTTCACATTTTTTTTTGTGTATGTGTAGACACAGAACCTATATGCATAGCTGAAATTATATATAAAGTCTATTTATCACCCGAGGTCGGGAGAAGAACCTCAAATGAGGGATAATAAGCGGTTTCTATTCTTCAATCTCAGGTAAAACACCAGGAAAATTACAGTCGGAAGGGTGGAAGCTCAAAACTCCATTTATGTCTGCGATAAGAACACGAGTCTCCAGTCTGCAGCACAGTGACAGGCACAGAGCGACACTCAACACGTGCTGCTATGGAATACTCTGAGAGCACTGGCTATGAAAAAGGTAAACGCTGATAAGGCCACTATAATATCCAAATGCCACCCCCAAGGAGACAAGCCCTGACGCCCTTCTGAATCCTATTGCCTTGCTGTTCTAAAGAACAAAAGGGAACGTGTGTATGAGACTTTTCCTCTTAACAGTACCTCTTCTGTTTAGTCTTGACAATCTCCTAATTCTCTAAGTTTCATTAGCTTAAGTCATATCACCGTGTAAAGGAAACGGAAGCTGGGCACAATGAAAACTGTAGGATACGCCATGTACTACTTCATGCCTAGTCAACATGTGCTTTCTCAGAGAACCCAGGCTAGTGCTGACTGGGAAATGTGGGGACAGAGCTTGTCCTTGGAGCAGGGTAGAAGGGAAAGGAAACAGGAAACACCCAGGCAGCTGGCAAGGCACCTGGAGCAGAGCAGCCTTTGGAGAGAACAGAACTAGCTTTAGCGACACAGCTATCGCTGGGGTGATCATCTTGCACCCCCAAACATCACATGCGATTTTAATTAGGAGGAAACCTGGAAATCGTATTTCAGATTGCGTCAGCCTTCACAAAGAACACTCAGAAGATATTCACAGTGGACAATAAGTCCTGAACCTTAGAGACTGAAGCAGGGAATTTGAGTCTCTGGGTTCGACGTGCCTCCTATTGCTGATATTCTCAGGCCGCTCAAACAGCCTGCACATGTTTCTGCTTCCTTCCCTTTGGGCAAAGCTGCAGTGTGCAGCTGTGTCACACCCGGGGAACCAGTGAGGAGCATGCTGTTGATGTGGGACCTGGCTCAAGGGTATATTTATCATTATGAAGGAGTCTGGGAATTTTCGTCCTTATCTTTTCCTATAGGCTAGACTTACATACTGTGATTTGGAATCAAGTATGAGGGAAGCAACATAAGCTGAGATGAAGCTGATTGGCTCTGCAAACCACGTGGGTGACCAGCCCACCAGGCAGCTCTTCCCTGCTGTCAGTCACTTGTTGGTGACATTCTGTATGTGATCTACAAGTCTTACATTGGTGTCCCTGTTAGTCAACTTCGAGTCATCAATTCTTAACGTGCAGGGTCAATATCTGGTTTCAATCAAGGCTAACTGATGTCGTGAGGCCATCGGTCACATTAGGTCCTTCGTACCGCAGTAGATTGGTGAGGACCCCTAGTCCTATCCAGGCAACCCTCCAGATGTAGTTTCATCATCTGTAGACTTACCAACCCTAGATCAAAAAGATCCAGAAAAAATTGCTTCCATACCAAGCATCCACAAATCTTTCTCATTAACTAAACATTAGTTCATTAACTAAATACATGGCCTGATATTCCATAAATACTTTTAGAAAGAAAAAAACCCACACATGTATGTCATTTTATTGAAAAGAATCAAGTCTTTAGCAGGGACCTGGAACCATAGATGTCACCACAGATTCCAAGGACAAGTGCTAGCAGGTGACACGTGTGTCACTGACTCTCTGAGGGTTTTGCCACACTCCAGGGTCTGTCCTCATGGCCCGAGGGGCTGTAAATGCATCAGGACTGACCTCACTGTGCCCACGTCTCACTCTGCCATCGGAAGCAATCAGATGATGGTAGAGAATTATTACTACGAAAATGAATGTACGTATAAGGCTTAAATGTGGGTCTATGGGAATTCTGTCTTATTTCAGTGCTTATGCGTAGAGACACAGTCTGCGATATTTATGACAAGATGAGATAATATCTTGGATTAGCTTCAAAACAATCCGAGTGGAGAATGAGAACGGTATTAGGGGCGGGGTCCACAGAGTTCACGTGTTTTTCTTCCACTGTGAGCTTGAAAAGGTCCATAATAAAACGTTAAAGGCAAATTTTTGGCAGCCCGCCCTAAGTAGATACTCACCAAATGGGTTGCGAACCCCATTTCTGTCTGAGTATTTTCCCCCTTGTTGTTTGGTTGTGCCAGCTTTCCTGGGACCCCTGTGTGGTTTATTTCCGCCTTCTGCCACCCTGCACGCCCCCTCCCTTCACGGCCTTGCAGTACTGAAGACTCAGGGATGGTCCTCACTCACTTCCCTCTCCAGTCCCTGTCTCAGAGCCCAGGTGACCCTTGACCTTTCCCCCTGTAGGTTCTTATTCTAGTGGCAACCAGAGAAGAGGTAGCTTACTCATGGCTAAGTGCCACTGCAGTCTTTCTGCCTCCTGGGGAGGTCATGGGTCAGGGTACTCTGTATGTCCGTGTAGGCAAATCAGAAGGGACAGTTGTGTGAAGGCTGGGGGTACAGCAACAGCAGCCATTTGTTAACCGAAGAGGAGAATGACTCATGCCTAATTATTAGTTTTTCTTCTCAAAGGAAACGTTATTATTCATAAGACTTTTCATTATGATATGACTTTCCTCCCACGTTTTCTGAGAGATTGCTACCACTTTGATCCCTAAGAAGTCGCCCACCCTCACAACTTCTCTGAGAAGAGAGTGGGAAGCTGCTCGTCTCCAGAGAGGGCAGCACTGACTTACAGCGGGCATGCATTATTCACCTGCTATACCCATGGGGGTCCTGAGGTGGGCAGGCTTTCCTGAGAGTGCGGCAGGCGGGCCCAGCATTTCTGTCTCTATTGTTCTGCTGTTTACTTGTAGGATGTGAAGGCACGGCACATAACAACATACCAGATGTTCCACGTGGGAGGAATTGCGTAACTCACACACACTCAGGCGTGTTTTTGTCTGGCTAGCCCGGCTCCTCCACTATGCACAGAACTGGAAAGCTGCTCCCCACACCATCAAGAGCCCCCCAGTTTGAAAGTGTGTCTGCCGCTGCTTTGCTGACGAGCACATGAGGGCTTCTAGTGAACTATCCTCTATCCTGTGGATACCTCCTTTCTAGCAGGGGCCGATCAGAGGAGCCCAAAGCAGCCGTGGTGCATCCGAAACCCAAAGGCTTATCTGGCTTGGATTTTCAGGTTCAACCTGCTGACAAGGCCTCTCCATCCAACCCCTCTGCCACCTCTCTTCAGCTGTTCCAGGCAGGCGAGGGGGCACTTTCCACCACTGACACACATTGTGTCCTTATTTTTTCTTTTCTGAAATGTTGTAGCTCTTTTCTTATCTCCAAATCCCATATTAGTATAGGCCCTGTCTCGTGTTAACCCCAGGGAGTTTGCCTCTCTCAGTATCATCCCAGGACAAAGTCCCATACCTTGTACTTAGAGTGTGTGTGTGCACGCAGGTGCACACTTGTCATCTGCACTGCTCTAGCTGTGCAAGCAACACTCACCTCTGCTGAAATGCTTTCTGGGCCATCTCTCTTGCAGCTCTCTTGACATGCTCAGGAACGGCATCCTTTTCTGCCTCGGACACCTGATACACTGGGTGGCCCGCATCCAAGCGATAAGGACCCCCTTTGCCACCAAGACCTGCAGTGTCTCTTCCCCCTAGAAAGAAAATATGGGGGCTTAGTCGTTATGTCTAGAGCCTGGCCACAAAACAGAAGTCAGACCATGGCTTTAAGACAGTCCTGTGAAATAGTAACTGAACTAAGAATTAAAGCCTCAAACGCCTTTGCCTGAACACAAAGACACCCCTGTTTAGGACAACTAACCTTTTATGTCATCCATCCCAATCTGCCCATATTTTAAGGTTCAGTCCAAATTCAATTTGAGTGCTTTATCTGATAGAGGGATTAGTGATTCTGTGTGCTGTTTGCAGCCCTTTAATGCTGCTTCTTAACCAACTACTTGACATCTGGACAGAGGCTCCACCATAGTGTCCACAGACACTGCAGAGTCGCTAACTAAAGGGACAACTCTTCTTCTAGTTACCCACTCTCTCTAAAACACCCAGGTGAGTTGTGAATAAAATTTGTCTTGTTTTGAAAATAATAAAAATGATCGAGAGATTAAATGACTTCTTAGTGACCTCATATTGCAGTCAGCCAAGATTTGAAGACAACTATTATGCAGATTTTGGCATTCAGTTTTGAATAATGCACAACAGATAAACATCATCAGCTTGAGAACAGTTGTTCATTATAAGCGCAAGTTTACATGCCTGTAAGTACACGCCATGCAACATTACATGAGCTATTTATGCTAATAAGAAAGTTAGGTGCCTGTAAAGCCAGGTAGGTAGCATTATATGTGGTAGAGACATTGGCCAATTACAGAGGAATGCTTGGTGTAATATATGCTCATATTTAAATTATTTTAAATCATTGAATTGAGCAAAGATAATATGTACATCTATTGGCCTGTGTGTGAACGATTTATTATCTCTGCTCTTAGGAAACTAGCAACGAGATCCCTTTTCCACCTCAGACACCTGATACACTGGGTGGCCTGTGTCCAAATGATAAGGACTCACATGTAATTTGGGAACTTACTAAGAATCCAATATTACAGAGGCAATGCCACACTGCACAGTCTAGCACAGTACAGTAAACTGGCTGCATAATTTAGGCAAAGTATGAAACTGGTTTCAACTCAACAGCTAGATCTTCAGTGTCTCAGTCCGCGTCTGTAACACAGGATGGCATTCCCTGTCTTATGGGATTTTCACCGACCACACTGCTTGGGAGTCTATCTGGAGTGCTGTTAGCGCTACGTAAGCGACTGCCCTGGTGATAATTGCTGGACTCCAGTGACACAAGAGTGAGGCTATTTCTAGATTTGTGTGCTGGAAAACTGCAAAGCATTTCGACTTTGGTTCACTTATGTGACTTCTGCCCCATGAGAGCTTTGATTTGTCTAATGAACTAAAAATGAGAACTTGGAGTGAGCGCCTTATGAAAGTCCAGGTGGGTCATTTCCTCTGGGGAAATACCACAAGAGCAGTAATATCTACCAATCATAGTATCTTACCCTTTTGATTGAGCACATCTTATTTCATTTAGAGGTGGGTGGTGGAAAATTCCTCCTATCCTATAAGATGTGTGATTCCCGGTTTCCCCTTCCAGCCAGTGTGTGGTAGAGAGGTGAGCTGGTGGGCAGCGGTGAGAAGCAGAGGGTGCAGAGCTGTGTCTGGCCTGACCTGCTTCCTGCTGGAGGTCCTCCTTGAGGACCATGACCCGAGCATAACGCTTCCCAGTCACGTTGATGAAAGGGAGGAAGGAGCCACACTCTCAGAGGTATTGTGAGTGGTGGCCAGAGCAGGTCACGCAGCCCCTCAGGAGAGGAGGCTGGGAGGAAGAAAGAGTTCTTTTCTCCACTCCACAGAACTTTAAATTCATTTTATTTAAATGAAAAACACTTGCAGCTGAACTTGGACTCGCATCAACCGGTCCATAAGACACAGGGGAAGAAAGCGCTGATGATGGAAAAGCAGATGGTCTGATGGCTCAGGGCCTGGCCGTCAGCACACCTCTCTACCACACACTGGCTGGAAGTTTGGTGGAGAGAAGTCTGGAGGGCATGAGTGACAGGCAGAAAAAGACAAGCTGAAGTGTGGAAGCCTTGATCAGCTGAAAGAAACAAGGCCTGGGAAGCAGACAGGACGTTACGTCTGAACAGGCACTGGAGCTAGTAGACGCACATTTAATAACAAATGAAACTTCCATTCTGCGTAGGCATTGCTGGGAAGCCGACATCTGGCCAGCTCATTCCACAATGCATTCCATATGGATTAAATATTGTTGGCTTGACACTAACTTCCAGATCAAAGGACACTCCTAAAAATAGCCTTTCTTTAAAGCTGATGCTCGATGAATAAACAGAGCAGGCAAGAAGTCCCGGGCTTATTTGATAGCATATTGTCTCAGCACAAAACCCCATTTCCTGCCAAGACCTTCAAGGCCAAGAGGCACAGAGCATCCTAAGGGAAGGTGATGGACTGAGCTGTGCCAGCGCTTCTCCTGGCTGAGATAAGCCAGACGGTGCGCAGTCTGGCCCCGTTCCTGCGCTCCGGCAGATGTGTCTGCTGCAGCTCCCGGGCGGGAAGAGGAAGACGGCGGCTTGGGAACAATGGTCTAGGAGAGCAGCCAAAAGGAAGGACTGGCACCCGGCCATCGTGCAGAGCATAGGACCTTATCTCAAGCCGTGTTCCCCCCTCCACACACTCCCTGCTCAGCTGTGGACAAGCGCCATTTCTTCCCCAGGTTGGTCGGTCAAGAACTCGCTGTCGAGGCTCCAAAGCCACAGAGAAACCCTGTCTCGAAAAACCCAAAAAGAAAAAAAAAAACAACAAAACTCGCTGTCGATTCCTGACACGATTTCAAAGGCAAGGAATTGAAAGAAGGGATCAATGTTTCAAGTCTATGCTCTTTAGCCTAACCACTCTGCTCCATGCTCTAAATTCATAACTAATTTAATGTTTCACATGACCCCGTGAGGTAGATAATGTACCTCCCTCCTCCTTTACTGATGAAGCAACTATGAGGTGGGGGACACAGTTTTAGGTCAAAGCGTGGCAGAGTCTGTGGAGTGCCAATGCCAGGCTTTCTGCACGTCTTGATACCATGCAGAGACAGAGGGAGAGGGGCTGAGCAGGGCAGCCAGTGCCAGCTCACGTTAGAAAGCTGAGCTGACAGACGCAAGAAAATTTGGGACGACTCAGAACACAATGCTACCGACCTGTTCCACCAGCCCAGGTGTTGCCACCCACGTGGGGCATGTTGTCTGGGTCCTCCTTGCCGTGCTTAGGGTCGCTCACGTCTTCATTACTGTCTCTTTCGATTGTTATCTGAGAAGGAAGAGTTGGAACATGGTCACTGTCCTGTGAATGCTGGGAACTACAGAACTGATTGAGCTGGCTCCTGAGGCGTGCGGACCCTCAGCTCATGACAGGCTGGGTCCGGAAAAAATCTTCAATCATCACATTCAACATTAATTTGGTTGGCAAGCAAAAAAAAATTTTTTTAAAGAAGTTCTTGAAAAAGAAAAAAAGGAGCAGGGGCTGAGCTCCTTCAAGCTGTGTTCTAAGAACTATGCAAAACGGGGGTCCATAGAAACAGGAAAATGGTTCTCACCATTTTCCAGGGGACTAAAAGGCCCAGTTTCTCTACTTATCCAGCCGAGTCACCACATACGCTTCAACCCATTTAATTTTCAAAGGTTTGAGAGATGTCATTTTATTTAAAAAAATACACAAAACAAAAATCAAAAAATACATATCATGTAATAGATTTAGGTTCCACATACCCACATATACTAAACAATGCTTATTTGTTTTTAGATCCACTGAAACATTTTCATATTGTGTAGTTTTCCTGCTTAATCTATATTTTCAGACCATATTTATGATTCTTGGGATTCAAATATCTATGACTGGTTGTCTCCATTCGATTTTCATTCCACAATCCTGCCAAAAAAACCACTATCAGGCCTGTCCAGTTTCTGTCCTAGTGACATTTCTCCTGCTGCTTCCACAACATAGGGAACTTGGGGAGGAAAGGCTTCACTTCCAGTTTCACTCCATCACTGAAGAAGTCTCAGGCAGGAACTCACAGCAAGCATCTGGACACATGAACTGAAGCCTAGGCCATGGAAGATGCTGCTTACTGGTTTGCTGCTCCATGACTTGCTCAGCCTGCTTTCTTATACCATCTAGGACCTCGGGGTGGCGCTACCCCAACATACACAAGCACGCACAGACCTACCGGAAGAACTGTTTTGGACACTTGTCTTCACTTCAGATTGTGTGTGTACTTTCTGGTCTTTTTTGTTTGTTTTTTAAATAAAGAACTTTGAAAGAGGTAAGAAAACCAGTTCCTATGTGACAAGTGGCTTCAGTTTGGTCAAACATTAGTTCTCTCCTATAGACACTGCATACAATCCAGCCAGTCTGCTAAGAGGACTGGCATTTGAGAATGAGTATTATAAAGATGACGAAGCAGAAGAGACTCCTCTGATAGCCATCCTAAGTGTCCTTGGGGGTACCTGGGGAGGCTATCGCGGCAGAAAGCTGGCTAACTGGGCAGAAAGGCACAGCATGTTCTCCAGCACCCCCAAGTTTTATCAGGCCATCTGCAGGGAAATGCCTCTGCTCACACTGCCCACAAGCAGGCCCCACACCAGTCCCAGCTGAGACATCTCAAAATAGACTAATTCTCGACAAAACCAACCATCGACCAAGCCCTGATGTATTCCACAGAAACACATACCATGAAATTCCGGGAATACTGAATTAGAAGCACGGCATCTGGGGACTTTGGGTTCGAACCATCTGATAAGTGCCAGCAGACTCACTCATGGGGATATGTTTTGTAGGTGCAGCAAGGCAGCAGCCATGGGCAGACAGAGGCACTGGCTGTTCAGAAAGCAGGTACGCCCCTGCCTTCTTACATGAATGTGCTGGGTGAAGCCAGAATGTATTTACCCTGAGAACTGGGTCCATCTACTGAGAGCTCACGAGTAAAATGGACAACACTGGATTCATGGAAGGGGACGAACAGTTTCCCCAAGGCAGAAAGCAGTCCCTCATAGTTTCCGGCTAACTTGACACATGTCTAACCCCTGACATATTTCTCACACCAGATGTGTTTCCTTCCTATTAGGGAAGTGTGATATAACCCTAGGAGCCATTATCCTCCTACAGATGGGTTAAATGGAAGAAAACATGGATCTTGTAAAACTGCAACTCTAAAATGTTCCAGAGTGGAGTAATGAGAAGCCAGTCCCGAGAAGGGATATGACTCACCAAAGACCTATAATTCTGGGCAAGGTCCATATATTTCAAGTTCCTCCCTGAGTTCATGACTAAAAAAACAAAACAAAAAATGAAAATACCAAACCAAAACTCAGTAAGATGGTATAAACAGCCAGATCACAGCTCTTATAAGGAATGACTGGACTCACAGTTGATTGCTGCTTTCTGGGTGGGGACTAGGTGTGGCCTGGCAGACACCTCTAGTCCCTACACAACGCTCATCCCCTCTTTCTTCCTCTGACAGAAGCCAGATGAATTATGGGTGGTGGAATTAAAAACAGCCTTTCCATTTGGCCTTCAACTGGTCTAGAGATGGGATCTGAGATGTCAGAGAAAGTGTAAGGAGGCCACTGGGAAAGTTCCCTCCCAGGAGAATGGAGGGTGGAGAGGAAAACTTCCCCTATATGGCATGCGTTACCTCACTAACCCTCAGCACACATGCGTGCACACACTTCTTGCCATCAGACCCGTGAGTGAGGACATGGTGAAGGGCTGTAGGCTCTGCCTAAGGACCATGTGACAATGGAGGGCCAGAGCTGGGCGGAGAGGGCCACACCTACCATTATTTAGCTGCCAAGCCAGTTACTTAGCTCTGATCTTCCACATGAGCAAACAAGTGTCCTTCTAATTGAAGCCACTTTACATTGGGTTTTCTGCTACTTGAAATCAATTATATGCAGCAAGTTGACTCTCATATTAAGGAGAAGTGGGAGACAGTAGCGAGGAGCTAAGGCCTTTTCTTTCTGAGGATGTCTTCTGATGAGAAGACAGGCCTTGAATTTCCTGACCTAAGAATTTCTATGCTAGGTCAGTGGTAGAGTGCTCGCTGGGCATTCACGAGGCCCTAGCCAGGTTCAGTCCACACACTGCAGCCCAGAAACAAAACGATCTATAATGAAATCAGCACAGCAATCCTACGTATATTCAGTTGCCTGGTACTTTCCCAATGATCAACAGGCAACCAAACTCATCCGTACATTGATTTCTGGGCATGTTTGTAGTGCATCTACTGCTCACTGGGATCCAGGGGTGCGTGAAAACACTACACAAGACACTAGCAAGACACTGTATCAAGGGGACCAGGGCACTGCCCGATAACACAGGCTGTGATGAGGGGCAGCACATCTTCCTGAAGCACAGCAATGTCATTCTCACCCGAAGGTCACAATGGTCTCTCACGGATCTCAGCAGGATGAAAACCACAGTAACACGTCCCTAGGAGTGTGGTCTTTCATATGGTGCTACTGGCTTAGAATAAAGAATTGGCCATTGTCAGTTTTTATAAATCACCTGCTCCTTCTCCAATGACAACACAGGACAAAAATGCCTTTGTCTTGTCAGTATCGACTCTGCGTCCCAACTTCCACCTCTACTCCTTGTCTCATTTGGGGTTACATCCATTTTCACATGAACACTTATCTCTCTGCCCTGCTACAAAGTAGACTCTCACGATTTGTCTCATTTGGGGTTACATCCATTTTCACACGAACACTTATCTCTCTGCCCTGCTACAAAGTAGACTCTCACGATTTGATCACTAGTCACCATGACTTTTCCGTAGAGGCAGCCCACACTGCTGGTGCCCAGCCTCCCAACAGACCCACGATGGCACTGGCACAGCAATGCCATTTATTCCAGTTGCCGATGCTTTTCCAGCACCACAAGGCTTCCGTACTTTAAGTGCCGTTATTGATAACTGATAATTATGATCCCCCCACACCCACTTTTGATATAAGGCCCTGGAACCAAAAAGCAAGCAGGGATGAGGGTGGGGCTGGGGTGCGGGTGCAGGAGGCTGACAAGCTTGCCTGTGACATTATTGGTGAGAAGTGAGGCTGGTCGCTCTTCTGTCCTGCAGAGCCCTGTCTGCTGGTGTGAAAGAATTCTTCTCTTTTCCTGTAGAACTGATTGAATGATCCAACTAGCACTTTCCTCCTGACTCTGGGCTGGACTCCTTTGTTCACACCCCCAAGCCCACCCCACCTTCTTCCTCTGCTAAGTACCCCTAGAGGCTTTTGCACATTTTCTTTTGGTACCCAAGTGATGTGCTTGGTATGTATTTTAAATTGTCTGAAATTACAGCCCTAAACTCCCTCCCTCTATCTACATGTTTTGGAATACACCCTATGTTATTTCAGGGTCTCAGTTTATAGAGTCTTTGGAAAAGAACGTTCTCCCTGGCCCTCTTCATCAGGACTCATTTCCAGGCACCACAAATACCCAGCCAAATGAGATATTTTACAGATCTCACACACCTGAACTCAAAGAGGGAAGAGGTATCACCGTGCTTATGTTTCCGCAGCTTTCACGCTGGCCTTGCACATCACTGGTAACTAACGAACAAGCAACAGAGCTTTTCAGAGACAGAATTGTAAGAGTTAACTTCCTACATGTAATTTCAAATCAGGATCTGTGAGCCATGATGGTCCTGGTCCAGTGCTGTGCGCCAGTCCATAACCAGCACACAGCAGGGCTGCTGGCCAGCAGATCATCTAACAGGCTGGAAACACTCCTGCCTGTTGGTTCTCAGTGGTCCTTAGACTCAGGGCCTGTGCACCCCCAGCTTGCTTCCCATCCCTCTAGCGCAACTTTCCCTGGGCTCTGGAAAGGCTTCCAGCCAGAGCCCGTGAGTCCATGGAGACGGTCTCTCCATCTCCCCATTCACTGCCAAGCCTGAACAAACTATCTGAATGGCTGTCAAGAATAAGACAGGGTTGCAAAAACACACTGTCCAAAGCCACTTCTCACTTTACTGAGTACCTTGCTTGCTCTCTTTCTAAATTCAAATGGGAATAACAGATGGAGAAGATTCTTAGACAATCTGGAAATAGAAAAATGATAGCATCAAGGTGATTTTTTTTTTGTGGGCCTTAAAAATAAACTTTTGAGGGAAACCAAATGTTTTCATCATTGAGTGCAGGTGGGTGCCAAAACCAAGCATTGATACCTCACAAATAATTGGCACAGTTAGTTTACTGGCACAGAAATGCTTCCCTGCTCCCGCCACCCCACAGGACGGCAGTCGGTATTCTAAACATCCATGCAAACAACATGCCAGTTAAATTCTGAGACAGGAGGGGCAGGGCGAACCGCCGGGTCTTTATATACTCCACCATTTCTATTTTTGTCTGATTTTAAGAGCAAATGTTGACTTTCCACGCTGTTGACCTCCAAGTCAGGGGAAAGGGTGGTCATGCAAGGCCACCTCGAAAAGGCTGTGTCAATGTTTCTGTTCTGCAGTATGTGACGTGGCCCTGACAGTAGACACTTAGTGCCTTGCATTGCTATTGAAGCTAAGTGGTGTCCTGTGGCATTTCCTGGCAAGGTGACTTCCAAGTATGATCAGGTTTTGTGCTTTCCCCAGAACAGATGGCAAAGTGAAGAGCTGTGCCGACTCCCCAGAGCGGCAGTGTGTGGTGAGGAACCCGGGAGAGCCAGAAAAGAGAAGTGTGAGGGAAAAGCCATTCTTACCACTACAACTAAAGGCAGTTTTGATATGACCCAGTGTCTAGAAGTTCTTGGAAACATCCACAGCTACGTGCAAAAGCATTTAGCAAGGGGAATTCTTCTTTTCTGAAAAGAGGAACACTAAGCAAACCAGAACAGGCAGGTCACTATTGCAGAGTCCCTGCGGGGAGGTATTTCTAATGACAAACTTGATAACAACTTTGTTTTCTTGGTTTCAACTGAAGCCATGCTCTGGTGCTAGTCACCCTTTCTTCTAGGAACATCATGATGGTTCTCCATCTTGGGCTGTAAACACATTTACAAAAGCCCTGCTTACTCTGCTTGTCCCCGATTTCCCCCAAATTTCCCCGAGGTACCCGAAGTTCTTATAAAACCATGCAGTGACACCCAAAGATAACAATCTTCCTCCTTCCCACAGGCTCAGCATGAAGGCTCGCAGTCCTTCACAGCCACAGTGGGTCAGAACGACCATCAGGATATAACAGCACAACAGCATGAAGAGCAACGACAGGATAAGCAGTCTGCACAGCTCAGGGGTGGAGAGCATTTGCAGTGTGGTGCTCAGTACCCGTGGGCTGAGGGAGTCTTCCACACTGGCTCAAAGCAGCACCCAGGACATGTGCGAAATACAGATTAAATAACTGTAACCTACACCTTTATTTCAGCAAACTTACACATGCGTTTAGTATATATATCCACACACATTCTTGTGTGTGTCTGTATGTGTACATAAAGAACAGGGGTCACAGCCTTAGGTGCTATCTACCTTGTTTTTTGGAACAGGGTCTCCCACTTGGCCTCACTGGACCTCAGTGACCAGGCTGGAGTGTTTTGTATTCGCTTGTCTCTGCCTCCATAGTGCTGGGATTATAAATACATGCCACCACCCCTGTCCTTTTGACATGGGCTCTGAGAATCAAACTTGGGTCTTCCCCACACACAGCAAGCACTTTATCAACTGGGCGACCCCCCCTCCCCCCCGCCTGTCTTGTATACTTTCTTCTTCTTGTTTGTAAAGACAGGGTTTCTCTACGTAACAGCTCTGGCTGTCCTGGAACTCACTCTGTAGACCAGGCTGGACTCGAATTTAAGAGATCCACCTGCCTCTGCTTCCTAAATTCTGGGATTAAAGGCATGCACTAAATAGGATTTATTTATTTTACATCTGTGAGTATTCTGCCTTCATGCAAGCATGCGTACCATTTATATGCCTGTGCCTGCAGAGAAAGTGAAGTTGTGGATGGTTATGAAGCCAGGTCCTCTGTAAGAGTAGCAAGTGCTCCTAACTGCTGAGTCATCACCCCACCTCAAACATATACATTCTTAAAGGGAACTATTTGTTGTTAGAATAGCACCACCATGTGTCAGTGCTATAGGACATGAGGGGACACTTGCATGGATTCTGGGTGAGTATTCAGAAGCCAGGGTTGGCTCGTGCTCTGCCCGGCAGCAACACAACTGCTCAGTCCTCTGCAGCTCAGACAAGGACGGTGGGACAGGCACCGTCAGCGGGGCCACGCCAAAGCTACAGAATGGCTGCAACGTGGGGACTTTTTAGGAGGAAAGAGTATTACTAGACTCAGTGAAATAGACTTTAATTTTTGTTTGGAGGCCCTTTGCCATGTGAAGACATTTCAGAACTCCAAATATCAGCAACCAAAGCTATCTGGTTCAATTTGGAGCACTGTTAATGAGCTACACATCTGTGGCAATGAGCTGCCCAGTGAACAAAAACAATCAGTGCAATGGCCACGGCTAACCAAGGGCTCGTTTCAACAAGCAGGCGAGTGGCTATCCTTTCTTTCTCTCTGCTCCAAAGTGTCTTCAAAAGTGTGAGTCTATCCACTTCCCACTTAACCCCCAAACTGCTTCTTTTTCCTAAGAAGATTGGTCCTTCTGCCCTGCTCTGCCTTTGTGTGACTGTCTTCCTCCTTCACCACGTTCACTTGGTTCCTTCTGTGCCACCTGGCCTTGGAAGGTTCTGTGCTTCGGGCAGCACAGCCTTTGAGAAACGACAGTGAGTAGGTCTGGGCCAAGGGTTCCATGGCATAGTTCATGCGGAAGGCACAGAATGCTGGGCCAGGGTTATGGGGCTGAGTGGGACAGCAAACCTTCCCTCTTCTGTACCCTTATAGAGTCTGTCCTGTCCTGTAATTCTGCTCCAAAAAATTTCTTATTTCATAGATATGCGTGTTTATTTGCATATATGAAAGTATTTCACGTGTACAAACTGTGCAATTCCTTTTTTTTTTGTTTGTTTGCTTTTTTTCCTTCAATACAGGGTTTCTCTATGTAACTCTGACTGTCCTGGAACTTGCTCTGTAGACCAGCCTGGCCTCAAACTCAGAAATCCACCTGTCTCTGCCTCCTGTGTGCTGGGATTAAAGGCGTGTGCCACCACCACCACCCAGCCTGCCCTTAATTCTTTATGACACTTAGGGATATCATTATGTCTGGCTCCTATATACACCATGGTACTCTAGGAGCTACATTCTATCAGGGCTGTGTTGCCCCATGAAGCAACTTAACAGGAACATGCCCTATCCCCCACTCCTGTCTTGTTTTGACATGATGGACAGCCGTTTTCCTGGGTGAGACAGAGAATTAGGGTAGGTGTTTGTGAGCACGGATGCGAAATGACGAAAGTGGCTCAGAGTCCTCACGGTGCTGAAAGAGAAAAGACGCTAAAGGTGAAACCTGAGCTTCAGCCTCTCATGGCTCCTAGCTTGCTGTGTGACACCGGAAGTCACTTTCCCTTTCTGGGCCTTGGTGCTCTCATTTTCCAAACTGAAACTCAGACCATGTCTTTTCTAGCTGAGACTGTTCACATGGGCCCCCACCTACACCTGCTTCAGTTACAGTTCACAGGTCCTCGGGGTCAAATTGAATCAAACAAATGTGAGTTCACAGAACCAGTGGGATTGTTACTTAAAAATGCAGCTCTCCTCCAGACTGGCTCACTCAGGCTTACAGCTCACCCCCCCCACCCAGTGGCCGCTTGATGTCCTGGCAAAGAGAGTTTACTAGGAGCTAGAAATCTGACCTTTAATATTACTTCTGGCACTAACTGGAGAACTAGTTTTGGCCAAAGTTCTTATCTTTGTTGGCGTGGATAGTGAGGAGGCTGGCTGCCAGCACGTAAGTCAGGGGGCAGCTCCCCTGAGCGTGCTTGTGTCCCATGGTTATTACAGTAGGGATCATGTACACGGATGAGGGTAGCCTCAATTTCAGTATTGTTATCAGGGACTGTGCGAATCACACAGTGCTCCAGAGAGAGAGGTAAAAGCCAAATGACGAACTGCCATGAATGAAGTCAGAAGAGGATGCTATAAGGGGGCGGGGGGGGGGGGATCACGGATAAGCTGGAGGTCTGGGACAAGAAATAATTCAATGACAGTAGACAGGTACTTTCTCCTGAGTTCTGCAACATGACGGGCTCCACAGACTTCACTTTTAAAATGCATTACTTAGTTATCTTAGATAAAGTTTCATGTGCTTCTGTCTTTCTTGCCACTGAACCACATGGCTGTGTTCCAGGATGCCTAGAACCACAGATGATAAAACCTATCTGCATCACACATAACCAGGATAAAGTTGAAAATTAGATACAATAAAAGATGGACATATGAGCAACAATAAAGAGAACAGCTGTAACAACAGGCTTCAAGCAAGCTGCCAGCACCATTACTCTTACACTTTAGTAACATAAGAGTTCCCTGAACACATCGCAGTCATACTGCAACAGAAAGACTAAGTGACCCTATTGCAGAGAGCACAGACTCATGTACTCAGTGAGACACAGTGGGACAGCGCAAGACTTCACGATGCTACCCAGGGCAGAGCCAAAACTTAAAACTTAGGAAGCATTTATGCCTAGAACTTTTATTAGACATTTTCGGATCACGGAATGTTCCAGGAAATGAGGCCATGGATAAAGACTCAAGGCAACACTGCAATTTACACTAAGGATTGGTGATGAGTCAGACTCTCAGCAAGGATGCTAAGGATGGAAAGCCAAGTGAGACCTGATTTGTGTTTCGTGGAGTGCTGAGCCAGGAGCAGGAGGGCCCTGTACGTAATAACCAGTGCGGAGCCTGGGAAGAGTGGCTGGCTGGGGCCGTCATAATCTACAGGGGTAGGTGGATCAATCGACAAGAGGTTGGGACTGCAAGAGGCATACGGAAGGCGATTTTGAATGAAGAGTGTCAAAAGGTACAGAGGGCAACAGTTCAGGCAGAAGGAGCAGAGGGTGCTGAGCTGAAAATGAGCTTGAAATTGACTGTCCATGAGAGCCTTCTGCCTGCCTTCTAACAGACCGCCATGGCAGCCAGTACAATCCACCTGCACACTAGAAACTGCACACACCTCTTTTTGGGTCTGGCTTACCTCACTCAGGATAGTGTTTTCTATTTCCATCCATTTGTACACAAACTTCAAGAATTCCTTGT